>NW_007579169.1:70771-125483 GCF_000690725.1 Stegastes partitus
CGAACACCCATGAGATTTAACTAGGCAAGGGAAAATTATACTTACAGTTTTAGCTCCAATAAGGGACTGAGAAAAGTGCTTCACAGGTGAAGTCCATTTATCCTGATGGAAGAGACGTGAAACTGCCAAACACCTAGTTCCTTCTTCAGAGTAAAGCTGATGCTGAGGAGGCTGGAGGTGCAGGTGTGAGCAGGTAAAGCCAAACGGAGGGTCCTAAGTCATCTACCATGAAGCAGGTCCAAGCTCAGCAGCCGACAAATATAGCCTGGTGCTTTCCCTCCAGCTCTGCTGCACCGGGCCAAATAAATCAGTCCGGGAAGAGCCAAGCAAAGAAAGAGAAGAAGGGAGAGGGAACGAGAGGGAGTAGGGTATGCAGGAGAGGGGTGAAGGAGAAAGGCAAGGACTGAGGTGAAAAGAGGGATGAAGCTGAGAGAAAAAAAGGACACAAGAGGGGTGTTCAAGAGGCTCTTCAAACTATTCCAAAAGTCAAGGCAGTGGTTCGTAAAACGTCCATTATTGTCAACCAGGTTTGGGATCCTGGTGGGATAGAGTTCAGACTGACGGTGAAAAGGTGACACAACAGTGCTTCCAAAGGGTTTGGGGAGTGCGGGCCAAAATCGGTGTGGTAACCTCATCCCACAGCAACCATGTATGGACTGAAGAGAGCAGGCTCGATAGAGGGGCATCTGCCATAAATAGCCAGGAAGCGTCGGGCTCCCAGCGCAGGGGGATCGAATCAGCTGTTAAAACTACAATCCAGCAGCTCAGTGCGATCCAGGCTCTGCAGGGACTCCTGCACTACAACACTGCAACAGCACAGAGACCAGGCTTCATCAGCAGTGAATGGTTGCATTAAAGTTACGCTTGCATTAAGGTCAGACAGTTAGCAATCAGGTTGGTCAAAGCAACTTTAAATGCATCACTTTCACAAGTTTAAAACACAAAATTAAAGACACAGATTTGAGCGCTGACGTGCACGATCTCCAACCACATTTAATAAATTATGTCCACAATGTTCACCAAAGTACTTACAAATAAGCTGCTGTGAGATGCACCAGACCGGATCTCATCTTCACCGTTCATGTCCTGTTTTTGACCTACACAAACACATGCATAGTGCAGCATAAACATTTATGTAAAGTTATGCAACTGTTCTCTAAAACTTGGAATGCTAAGTGAGAACACAGATTATGTTTGAAGTTTATATGCCACTGCAAGGGGCAGTTAAGTCACTAAAATCCTTTTCATGCTGCAAAAAAAAAAAAATGCAGAAAACTATCAGTTTCTTTGACAGCATGCACCAACATTTAGTTGCTGCAATTAAATTAGTTCTCCTAAGAAAGCAGTGTAACTGAAAGGGCATTGTTAGCAGTATTTAAATTGGCGGTTTATGGAGTAAACTTTGCATATATGTCTGCATTAAATGTCTTAACATACAAATTTGCATCGTCAGGTCTTCTGGTGAAAGGGAAGAAATAGGTACATTTAGGATTTTGCTTCTTATTTCTGTTCATTTGTTGTTTGTCTCCATCTTGTGGTGTTACGCTAAAACAGCAGGACATATCAATCCTTCTGTCTCACTTTAAAGTGTGTACAACAAATACAAGACAGAAAATATGATTCAAAGAATGTGATGTATTTTATTATTTCCTTTCTTCATAACACAGTCTGAGAGCAAAACAAAGCTACTGTGTCATGAATGCATAAATTGTAGCAATTGTGCTATATTTGCATTTTAACATTTAATTGAATAAACATCTAATTTAGATAAAGATGCATTTTGATTATAACTGAGTTGAGATTCTTTCTTAATTTTTCCCACACACTTTATTATCTGCCACACTCTACATGAAATTACAGTTTTTTTTAAAACCATGTTTATGTACTTTACCATCAGCTCCTTTGTTGCTATATTTCATTGATTCCAGTTATGTTTGCATTACTTTATATATCTCTCTACTCGTAAACTGCCCTGGAAACATCTGCACATCACAGGATCGCGACACTTTCACCTTCTTGACCACTTCTGGGGTGCGGTCCAGTCAAGAATGCAGTCCATGAACAGTGGAGGAGAAAGAGGACAACTGTCACTGTGGCATTAATGGAGCTACTTATTCCCCAGGCGACAGAGGCCTGACAGGTGTACAGTAATGACAGATATGTAGTTTACTTACCGAGGACCGACTCGGAGGCTGAGGCAGCTGTGATGGAGGGACAGCTGGAGATGGATGGCAGTGAGGTCTGCAGAACAGAGGCTCCATGTATGTACAGTGGAGGGAAAAGAAAGGTGTGATATATTTTTATATACAGTGGCAAGAAAAAGTGAACCTTCAAGAATGACCTGCTTTTCTGCATCAAATGGTCATAAAACATAATTTGAGCTAAGTCACAAGTATATACAAAAATACTATTTAGGCTAAAACCACTTAAATATTTAGAATATTTTGTATGATTCCCTTTGAACAGTCCCAGAACTAGTGGGGAAAAAAAGCATTTTTCTACTCAGGCAAGCATTTTCAGTCGCTGTGAATCAGACCTGAACAATATCCAAGACAAGCTTTAGATTTCTGTTCCTGATTTGACGTCATTATTTTGGGTCTGTGCTACATTTACATCAATATTTACATTCAGAGTTTACCAAGCGGCCATTTTGAAGGAAACTTTAACATCTTTGCTTCCACTTTAGCTTACTAACTAACTAACTAACTAACTAACTAACTAACTAACTAACTAACTAATCAACCATGTTCTGATTTATTGTTAGCAAAAAAGGTAAGGACTCATAGACCTTATATAAACAGTTAATGGTTAGACAACAACAAGAATTTTCCTGCATAACAAAAAGCTAACCGCTAGCTAAAGTAGCTTAGCTGGCGAGCTAACGTTTGGTGCAGCAGTTAGCTAGTATGGAAGCAACATCTTACCTTTAAGGTTTTAAAATGTACAAACAGACCAAATTAAAGCTTGTTAACTGATTTTCTGTAGTTCTTTATCTATCATACTATTGATGCTGGTGGACTGGCAGCTCTAAATAATTGTTCTGAGGTTGTTTAAAGAGTCCTGCAGGTAACTGGGCCCTCAGGCTGATAATACAGTATTTCTAGCGAACTAAAAAATGGTGAACTTTCACGTTTTTTCACGTTAAATTAAAATAAGCTTTACCTTTTTTTTTTTTTCATAAAAGAAATGTGATGTAGTTCTTAATTAGCTGTTATGTGATCACAGGTAATGTGCAATTAATGTCTCATTAGTGTTCATTAATTTTAATGTGATCCAGAGGTGTGTCTACATGTTCATAAATCAGTTATGTGGCTTAAAATATGACATGAAATAAAGACAGATTGTGGATATAGAATGAACTGTTTGGTTTCTGCATGCATTTATGCATTTATCTTTGTCATTATAATTAAGCCCTCATTGCTATCGTGCATGTGATCATTCATTCATGCAGCCTTTCCATTACTGTGCTGACATAATGAAGCTAAATATTGCACTTTAAATATGTTCACCATCACTGACAGAAGCTGCATGTGCCTTATGTAACCCTGAGTGTTTCCACCTGCTGTCTCAGAGCACCTGCCAAAATGCCCACAAGCAAAACACTCGGAGTGAAGTGAAAAGACCGCTCACCTATATAGGGATCAATAAAGTATCACATAAGAGGTAGTGCTAATGTGGCTTCTCCCTCTGCTTTTAGAAGAAGATGGCACACAGAGGAATTTGAAGAGGATGGATGCCCTCCAAGCCACAGAGAGCATGCTGGGAGGTTTTTACAAGGTTCAGCTCAAGCATTGTCTTTGCCAGTGCTTTGATCCAGCAAGTGGAGCGCAGTGTGACAGTCTGGCAGGGTAATTGGGCTAAAATTGCCAGTACACAAGTGTACATGTGTGAAAACACACACATACTTGGGCACATACGCTCGCTCTCTGTCGCCTTAATATTTCTGAAAGAACTGAAGTCAACTCTTTGAAAAAGAAATCTCTGTGCTTTGAAAAATATGAAAGTAGCTATGACGGCATTCCTGCTGAACTTGCAGTTTACTACTGTTTATGTTTGTCTTGCCTCTTTGTGTCCTTCCAATACAATACTACACATTTTAAACAGAGGGTGTTACGCATTTCTAAAATATCTACAAGAAAAAACACATATTTACTTTCTCCAGTGGATATCCAGAGTTCCTACATAAAGTATATGAAACAGCAATTGATCACAAACACAGTTTTCATGCAAAGAGTTTATTTATGAATCAGACTGCAGTGTCATACAACAGCAGCACAATCATATGACTATGGATTATGCTCATATTTATAGATACAAAGATAAAGGCATGTCTTAAAGAAAAAAATGAATGAGTTCTCTTTTGATTTACTCTAAAAATAGCTTTTAAATACTTGGCATAGTTTTGTAAATTAAATTATGAAACATAATGTTTTGCCCACTGGTTTTACTATTGGAGTACCAAATGCAAATATACTTTATGAAAAACATTTTTTTTCCTCCTCTCTCTTGCATTTCATGCAAGGAAGAAAAAAAGATGTCCGTGAGTACAAAAAGCACTTAAATCTCATATGAAAATAGAAAATATTACAAGTGTGCATAATTACTTCATGTTGCACGTAACCTGCAGTACAAAAAGTCAAATGACACTACGTTCAAGTGTACCTGACATGCCAATTATTGGGGGGGCGTATGTACTGAAATAGCTTTTTAAATGTCGTCAGGGGCAGTTTACTCACAAGACCGAGGCGAGGCCTTTCAGTCTTCAAAATGAATTGAAAATGAGATGTGTTAGTAATTATGGGCGCGCCAGCTTGTCCTCCCTGTGATGCTGACTATGGGCCTGCCTTGAAACACTGAATCTCATCCTGTACTTTTTATAATTGTGTTTTTTTTGTGTGTGTGTAATTTGAAGCTCACAGTTTTGATTCAATGTTCCTACAGATAAACAGCATGAAGAGCAGAAACTATCCACAATGCTACTGTACCTCTCCAGCCAGAGGGATGGCAGAACAGTAAGTTGTTTGTAAAAACCTAAGGTATGAAACAGTGCTTAGTACGTTAATATTTGGCATTTCCTGGAGTATAATGTAATGCACACGCAATAAGGCGACATGATTCTTCCAAATTTACAAGAAATGTCTGAAATACCAAGACAGAGTTCTGAGTTGAGAAATGCTACAACTGTAAAATGCTACATAACAATTAAGTGGTACTTAATGCATGATTGAACAGTGATGGAGTCCTTCAGATCCATTGTTGATACATTACACCAATGCAACCGTGCTTTGTGGAAAAACCACGTAACTGCAAACTTATTTTAATTGAAGCTTTAGGTTTAAAATGCACTAAAAACACCTGCATTATTTTTAATCTGTCTGTAATGTTTTTGCAGATATGTGGTTTTTAGCCTAAAATAGCATAATGCATCGTATGCTTCAGTAGGTACAGTAAGTGTTGGTGACAGCAAAACAATTTACACAAAATGAACACGCCGTGGAATGAGAGAAACAGAGAAAGAAAAGAGGGAAGTTAGGAGGAAGAGGAAAAGAGGGAAGGGTGGTAGGAAGGAAAAGAAAAAATTCCCAATTTTATTTCTAAACATGTTTCGAGGAACCAACAACAGAACAATACATGGTCTGAATTGGAAGACATACAAAAGACAGAAATAAGACACAGGTCATGTGTGACCATCAACATAGGATATACAGCGGAGATGGACTGATGTGTCAAATATCACAAGGAGCGTCCCACATTGACTCTGTTAGCGTATGAAAAAAGCACTATCAAATAGGAAATCATGGCACAATCAAAAAGTTCCCATCGTGTCAACTCTCGCAGTGATGAACCCTATCGCTCACCGAAACCGAATCGTGTGATCAAGGCACACCGCAGGGCCATCCCTTCCTTATATCGCTCTGTAAAATTTTAAAGCACTAGAAAATTATGTATACTCTGAGTATGATACTATACACACATATGATACCTTCAGCTTGATATAAGTGAGGAGAAATAAAACTTCATGGTTAAATACAAAATTTCTCTTAAAATATTTAAAATATACTTTATTTTGTACATTATGCAAACTGATTAACAATTCGATGATAACAAAAATAAATATTTCGTGAAATGTCTCTTTGCGATACAGATGTATGAACATAGATATATACCATGAAGTAAAGCACCCACCCCCTGTTAAGCGCCCACATACCCTGACACGATTCCATTTCCCTGTAATATGATCTGAATGACATGTTCACATTAAGACTCCTGACAATGGTTCCTACAGGTAGCTCCACTACACCACTGAGCTGTTTGTACAACAATATTGCTCTACGTATCTTTTTTTTTTTTTTTTCCTTTTTTAAATATATATCCCTATGTCCATCTGTAATGTTTATCAAAGTTGCTGACCACCACTTCAACTCAACCTGTGCCTTTATTGCTTCCTGAAATTACCTGGAAATGGGAGCTATACATCGAATTGATCAGGGGACTATTCAGAGACTTCACCTGATCCGACCAGGAATTACACGTCTGGTTAAGAAAGGCAACTCTCCCGCTCCAGCGTAGAACCAATATACCTTATAATAAGTCGCTGATCTATCATGTCATGTGGTATAGAGTCACTCTTCACTGAAGAGCTCTATGGGTTATGACTGCAGTGTGTACAAAAGCAATGAGAGAGGGCACGATGTTGTGTAAATTTTAAAAAAAGAAAGGCTGATTTATCTCATCTGAAAATCAAAACAGTTCTTTAGCCAAAGACAGTGATGTCCAGTTCTAAAACAGCTGTCGCCTCACCACAATCAGATACGCAGTTTATTTTGGTGTAGTTTAAATGCAACAGAACAGGTTTGTGACAGTAACCCTTCTATGACTACGTTAGATTAAACATAAACACTTACATTCATGTCCTTAACAGCTCGCCCGTAAACAAACAGATTCGTTCAGTGTGCGAAAAAAGGTACGTTCTCGAAGTTCTAGTATGCACGACACAATTGCATAATGTCTGCCAATGAGAAAAGCATAGGGAGGATAGAATAGAAAGGACAAGCCGCTACAAGAAGACTAACTAGTAGAAACCCTATAAGAGGATGGGCCTGGGCATGGAGGACAGATGGGGTAGTGGGAAGTCAGTTTGGGAAGGCTGGGGAGGGATTTCGGGGTGGAAGTTGCCCCACAAGTTAAAGGGGGCACCTCCCTTTGGCAGTGGAACAGCACTCTTAGTAGTCAACGCAGCGCCGAGGGTGAGGGTGTACACAATGCTCTTGTCGGACAAGAAGGCCATTTCAGTGTCAAGATGAGATGAAGGCATTCTAGTAGGCAGCCAGGTCACAGTGTTGGAGCTAAAAACCTCAGATGGAGATGATGGACGCAGTCTTTCTACACTGTCTCCCCTCGGCTGGGATCATGGGGTTCTGGGACGTGAAGAAGAAAAATATTCATTTACAAAAGTGTATGCTTTTTAATCTAACATTGTCAGCAGCAAAATGATCTAATCTGACAAAGAGCATTAAGCTACAATATCTATCACAGTCAAAAATAACTCACTTTTGATAGAACAGTGAAAAAAATTAGACATACACTTGATCATTTCCTGAGGGCACAAAACTTCCACTATGTTTGGGCAGTGACACCATCTTGTGGAGAGGTGTTAAACAACAAGGCCCACTGACAGTTTCTTCAGTTTTGATAATTTGTCACAATGCATTTATAAAATTTCACGCTCTCTTGTGCTCCCATATTTACATGAGACAACAGGCTATCTTGTAAATTTGGAATTTTACGATGGGTGACAAAAATGCCCACACAACATGAAAAACAGTCAGTAAGTAAACATGAGGCTCAGTTATCTGTCTTAAACAGTTTGATGTCTCAATTTTGATCAAATTGACTTGTTTAGCATAAAAATGACTGTTCTCTAAATAGCTGTATGCTTAGAATTTCCTGTGGATGCCTCACTTTCTCATACATCTTTCAGCATTTAAATAAAATTATCATGTACTCTTGTGGTTTAGTCTGCAGTCGTCCTGAAGCATGCATAATAAATCAGTGGATAGCAACAGGGAAATTGCACGTTGCATTGAACAAATATTTTAAGCGGCTGTGTTGATATTTTCCTTTTTCTTCTGAATATGGTCTTCCAAATCTGTGTGGGCCAGGAACCACACGGGAAATACATTCATTATGTTAAATACTACCCTGGATAATTTTGAAATGTGGATAAGTTTGTAAAGCTGTACAGTTGGTTCGTTAAATTTGACGCTCTTTTCAAATATCCCTGAAGATTAATTTCCTAGTTTTGTTATCTTACCTGAGAGAGATGACTCCTCCTCATCTTGCAACACTGTCTCCTCAGAGACCTGCTGTGAATGGGTGACCTCTTGATTGTTCTCTTTGTCTCCCTGAGGAGCAGGGTGGAGCTCCTCCACTCGTTCCTCCGCTTGTTCCTCCTTGCCCTCCCCCTCTGCCTCCCCCTCTGTCTCTGCCTCCCCCTCCCCAGAGTCAGTACTCCTGATGCTCAGGCGCCTCATACGATACATAACATCCACCTCCCTCATCCGGGCCATTCGCTCAACTGCCACGCGACCTGGGGAAATCGCCAGCTTGTTCTGCAACGCCTCGATTCGATGGGAGGGCCCCCTGCTCCTCCTCTCCCCCTCCAAGCTAAGAGATAGTCTGCGGTCCAGGTTTGGGGGAACTGAAAGTGGCAGTCTGTCTGGCGGAAACTCTGGTAACCCTGGGTGGTCTCGCCCCAGATGAGTCCGTAGAGCAAGTCTGTGCTCCGGGACAGCAAATGGCTTCTTATCTTGCTCCTGCTTGTCATCAGGCATTGTATTGTCTAGTCCCTCACATTTCGTTTCAGCTGTCTGTTTGTCTGCACTGCCTTCAGGTGTGGCTTCCTTCTCTTCTAATTCTACTTCCTTAGCTACTGTTTCACTAGCACTCTGTTCATCTGTGACTTGGGGGTCTGTAGGCAGATCAGTTGCTAACACTGTGGATGCAGAGGAGAGATCCTCTGTAGCTCCATTTGCTGGTATGCTCTCGGCAGAATCAACTGTACATAAACTGTTCAAGTTTTCTGCCTGAGCATCCTCTGCTTTTTCACTCTCTCCCACATTTTCCTGTGTCAGTGAATCCTGCTCCCTTGTTTCAGCACACAGTTCAGACCCTGACTGATTCAAACTAGACTCATTCGGCTCCTCTGCTTTTGTATCTTCAGCTGGGCTTTCCAACGCTGCGTGTTGTGGTGGACTGCCATTTTGATTGGTCGAGCTGTCTGAGCTGTTCTCCTCGTGAAGTGGAGGCAATGGACCCTGTCTCATCTGATTCTCAAGTTCTCTTTTACAAATAGGGCACTCCTCCTCTGATTCAACACCGATATCTTGAAGAGGCTCTGTGTCATTAGGTCTGCCTGCGGACGCTTTATTGGCATCCGCTGGGTCTCTAGACTGACGCAAAGTCTGGCAAATGTCCTCATAATCAGGAGGACTAGTGAGCGTAGAGGCATCCTGCATGGGCTGTCGATCCGCCCACGGCACCTCAGCTGCTGTGGTGTTCGTTGTCGGACTGAAGTCACAAAGCGGTGTCTCGATAGGCTCATCTGGCAGGTCTAGTTTCACTGTCCTGCCGTCGTTGCTCCGTCTTCGCGAAAGATGAGCCACAACCCTGTATTCTCTGAAGCCAGTCTCCCGAGGTGGGACCGGGAGCTCCTCTCTAAGCTGCTTGCTGAAGGTTACCGATTTTGTTGCAGGCCTGGAGAAGGCGCTCTTCACTTCCCTGTATTCTGGGTCAACAGACCAGCTTACTGCACTGCGCCTAAGGCTGCTGGGCTTGTTGAGAGGTTCTGATGTCAATCGGATTTTGATTCGCTCAGGGATTTGAACAGAACCATTTGGGACTTTATTGCTGGCAGTGCCTAGCTCCAAGATGTCCTTGTAGGCCTCATTGAGGTCTTCTATGCACTTGTCAACACTGGGTTGTTTGCTGCTCTGCTGCTGCTGTTGCTCCTGGACTTCTTTTTTGATGGTCTCCAGCTCTTTGACAGCATCCCATGGTCGCTGGGTGATCGGTTTTAGTAGGAACTGTTCAAATGCTTCCTGCCCGCTGTTTGCTGCTGGTTTGGTCTCCTCCACATTTCCTGAGGGTGGTACTGCTGGCTGCTGAGCTGTGCTCTTGTTCAGCTGGTTGGAGAAGGTGGAGGTCAGGGAGAAGGCGCTGTTGCTTGACAATTTCAGGCTCTTCACTCCCTTTATAGGAAAACTGAAGGCAGTGCCCACTACACCGCTGCTATCAGGAGCGCCTTCAGTGCCAGGAGGAACAGGGTCTTGTTGTGCTTCCTTGTTTTCAGGGGCAGGTTTTCGGGCCTCTGGGCTGGTTTGTGTCTCCTGGTCTCGATACTGGTTTGCAGGCCAGGATCCCGACAGCTTCAGCTCCTTGTAATGATTTATCTTAGGGGGTCTACAGGGTAGTTTTTTGAACATTTTGCTGCTCGCTCTACTGCTTGTTTTGCTGCTCGCTATGCTACCAGTCAGTGCTTGCAGCTCAGCTTCAGCTGAAGATGTGCTTTGGAGACTTTGGTTTGTTAAATGGCCAGTTTTGTTGTCACTAGGACTGTCCGCTGGGTCTGGTGATTTCTCATTATTGTTATTCTGATCACGGATTGTCCCAGTGAGCTGCGGAGTAACAGGGACAGACACCAAACAAAAAATTGTTTCACTAAGTCTCTTTTTTAGATTCTTGGATTTGTCTTTCTCTGGTGGTTCAGGTTGTTCCACCTTCTTTACCTCTGTCACAGTTTCAGAGACACCCTGGTCAGCCGGCTTACATGGGGGTGGTGGTGGTTTACCCAGAATAGATGAAGGAAAAAACTGACTACGATTTTGTTCAGGAGCTACACTGTCACTTTTTTTGATTCCCCTGTTGCACCATCGACTACTGCTGTCGTTGTCAGTGAGAGCTGTTTTGCGGGTTTCAGTATTGAGAGCTGGCCCCTGTTGGGGAGGAAAGGCACTATCATGTGTAGATTGTCCTAAAATCTTAGCGGACGGAATCTCTTTGTTGATGTTACGGATCTTGTCTGAGTCAGTGAGAGAATTCCCGCTAGGCCCTCCTGAGATTTGCTTCACTCTTGGGTCTTCAGTAGGTAATTGACGGCCATGACCTGGTTGTTCTTCATGTCCAGAGCTTACCTGTTTTCGATAGGATGCAGCACGTTCTCCATAATGTTCCAGCCAGGAGCAACTTGCCTGTCTAGAAAGCCACCTTCCAGGATCTGAATGGGGCATCTGCAAAGCTTCTGCCCTCCATCTAAAGCTTGCCATTTCATTGCGGTTGATTGAAACTGCTCTTGGGGGTAGGGCTCTTTTATAAGATGGGGGTGGGATGTAGCCAGGGGGCTCCATTCCAGAGATGGCAGAGTGTTGTGCGAAATAGTCTTGTCTCAGCTCCCCACCCCTTGGATAATAGATGGACCTGTCTTTTTGTTTGGCACCCTGGTCAATAGCAAGCATTTCTGCGCTACCCCTAGTCTGCTGGTGAATCTCATATGACGGAGGCTTTAAAGGCCTACTAAACCTGGGCTTTGGTAAAAGTGCAACATGGCTGCTTGGCCCAAGATTCCTTCCCCAACGGTCCCTGCCACCACCATAGATGTACCTACTGTACGGCCCAGAGAAGACAGTGCTGTTTAGCCGCTGTTGTCTATCAGGTAGGCTAGGCCTCGATAGAATGAGCTCTCTGCCGTCACCTCCATCAGGTGACAAAACTCTGGGGAGAGACTGAGACTTTGCTTTAGTTCTAGGGTGAAAAAACCCTTCAGGTGTCCTCAGGCGGTACTGTTCCAGAGCCCACCTTTCCCCATCCCCATCTGACAGCTGCCTCCCCAGGCCCACAGCAGGCCTCCACTCCTCTGTACCAAGGCTCTGGCACTTCCTCTCCCCAGTCACCCTTAGCTGACCAGGGCCTGCGTCCGGGTCCCTTAACCAGGAAATGTCCTCCCATAGCTGCTGCGCTTGCCTCTCTGCCCTGTATTCCTCTGCTGTGATCAGGGCTTGTGGCCTCCATGCTCCAGCAGAGGCCCTCAGCTCCCTGCCATCAGCGTAGTCCAGAAGGATGCTGAAGTCCTGGCCTCGCCTCCGCCAGTAGGAAACATCCCTCTCATCATGGCTCAGTGGCTCTGAATAAGTCAAACTAGGAACATCGTAGAACCTAAAAGATGATAAGATCAGCGTTAATAAGGCAGTCACAGTGTGACAGAAAGACAGTGAGGGGGACTAAATCTTCATTGACTCATATCACAATTTTTCTTTTGTTACAGAAGTTGTAAGATGAGTAACATCCAACACACAGTTATTAGGTTTAGACACACAATAAAAATAAAAACAAAACATATCCCAAATAGTATTATCTCAGTTTCTATGGTAGTGTAATAAACCAGTGCCATCCTTTTGGGATTTGATCATTGTTAAACATTAAAAGTGACATGTCCATTCCACACCCAAGCATGTGTTTTGGCTTTGGCAGTATTGGCTTTCCAACACAACTTAATCAAGGAGAGCCAGCACATATGAGACAGAAGTGCTTAAGTCAGCGGCTCCAAAGTCCCTTGAAGACACCATGAAATTGTGATGCTACTGCAATATGATCTGCATATTAAATTGTGCTGACCTTATCTTGGAAGCTGGTCATCTGGACAGCAACTGTGGCTGTTAAAGAAAGCCTAAGTAAAACATCCCATTGCCTGAGATGTGTTTCTTTACCACGTTTATTTCATCACATACCTCAAGATCAAAACTGCCCTTTTTTGGTAAATACAGCATTACAATAAACATTAAGCAATACATGCGATAAAGAATGAACTTCAATTCAGCTTTACTGTGTGCAACTCAGGAGAAAATCAGCAGAGGAGTGCCTTTTTGATTGTTGCTAGGGAAAAAAATGTAATATCAAACGCAATCCTGTAATTTTAAAAGTGCTTGATGAAACTAATGTAAAATGGCAACTGTGTGACGAGTTATTGTTGGCAGGTCCAAGACAGTGGTTCCACTACAGCCTGATAAAGCAGTGCTGCCTGGAGATAATTTTAGTTATGGTTCCATATTTACCTCTTAGGTTCAGCATATGGCTGTAATGCATGTTGAATATGCCAAAACAATTATTTTAGATATGGCATACTAAATAGTTCCAGTGGGGGAAAAAAAAAAAAAGAGCTGCTTTTCTTTGTGCTCACAAGGGTCATTTTGTCCAATTACACTGTAATTTTAATTTTCTGATTTTCTAACGCAGCCCTCATAATTTTCTTGCTGTGTTGGAGCAGAGGAAACACTGTGATTTCCATGAATATCCCCAGGTCATCAGTCACATCCAAGCACGTTTTAAGCCACCCCGATGACAGTCGAGTATAATGAGAGAGGGAGTGTGGGTTTGAAATGCTTGTTGAAATTCAAATATAACCATCTAATCTTTCAGATAAAATAAATCAGTGATTGCATTTTTCCCAGTGTAGTTGATTCATAACACAAAACAGCCTCAGTGATTTGCAGTGCCGTTAAAAGAAAACATACACGTGTAGCCATAAAAATCTAAATACGTATTACAATGTAAGTTTCTAAAATGTGCAGTCTAATAACTGAAAAAAGGCTGAATTACAACTGCCCTTTTGAAGAGCTCCATCTAATATCCGCACTGCACTAAATCACTGTTAGTCATTGTACTCATTCATTTAAGCAGCAAAGTCAATGGATCATCCTCAGCAGCATATGCTACTGTATGGTTGAGGGGAGCCGCGCTGTGCACACTTGCCCAGCAACATGCTTACATCACAGAGCACGTGCTGGGCGTGATTCAGTGTGCCAGTGTTTACAGTGGAGTGATTACGCGCCTGTCTTGAGGCATGTTCAGTCCTCCTCAGTTTGCTCACTGTCTAGTGCTGCTGTTTACATCTGCCTGCCTGGTCGAGGCTGTGGAGACGACACCGGTGCATGGGTGGGTTCCACAGAGACGCGAGCCATGTCTCTGCGCAAGCATGTAAACAACTCAAACGAGCGCAAAGCCACCTTTCATAATTCCTCATATCCCAGCATAAGATATGTCAGTAGTGCTGCTGCAGCCACAGTGTTCTGCAGCTCTGGAAGGAGGGGAAGGGAAGAGGAGGAGAAAAAAAAAAACCCTGCGCAGTGCAGACTCACTTTTGCATGCAATACTGAAGGGCCCCAGTGAGAAGGGGGGAGAGGAGAAAAAAAAGGGAAGGTAAAGGGTGTGGGGGATCGCAAAAGAGAGGGAAAAAAAAAACCCCACTCACCCACTATCCGTGGCGAGAGAATCACCCAAGGGCTGAGCGTCACCTAGGATACCGATGCCGATTTCTTTTCTCCTTTGGTTTCTTTCCCCGCACTCGTTGTCCGTGGTGGGGTAGCCCTTCACCAGCGCCTGCCTGCTGCCGTAGATGCCTGTGATAGATGCCCCCCGGTCCGCCTCATACCCGTTCAGTGTCCCCCGACCAGCCCTGTTGTCCACGAGTTCACGCTGGCAATCAGCAGGGCGCTTGTCATAAGGCGTGGCAGACGGAGGGCCGCTCTTGGGCAATTTATATCCGTGCGAAATGAGGAGGTCCTCCACACTGTACATGGTGGTGTCTCTCTCACTTCTGGGCAGGAGGGCAAAGGTGGGTGTGTTGCCTTATGCGCAGTGCTGCTGGTGGAAGCTGGAGCACGGTTGCTCAGCAGAGGCCATCACTAAAGAGAGGACAGGGGAGGGAATAGGTAACACATTATTTCTGCATGCACCTAAACCAAGGATGTGTCATTTTCAAAGCTGATCTCAGAGAACAAATGTTCCCTTTCAAGATTGTGCTACTTATTCTGCACGTGCTATGTGTTGTCTTAAATTAAACATGAGCATGTGCTAAACATAACACGGTCTTTTGTGCACACGTAATCCTGCAACTCTGGAACACACAGCTAAAGTTATAAAGGTACAACATTTATTTTTATTCCGTAGTGCAGTCTAATTCCGTTCAATTGTCTGAAAATCGGACAAATCGCTCCCAAGTGGAGAAACCAGAAAATGCGTGTTATTAGCCACACCCTTTGTTCCACCCAAAGACGTTTTATCATCTTTCCAAAGTGTCTAAAGCCATTGTCTAATAGAAGAATTGCTAGATTGAGAGTTGCTCTTATCCCGTTAAGCCACTGCCTACATAATGATTACTCTACCCTTTGTCAGACAGCAGCATAGTGGAAAAGGTGATTCAGCCTCAATACAGGCAGGTTCTAGGTGGAACATTCGTCATCAGTCATGACAATCACATATTGTTCTCCAGACACTCGGTGCAGCATTTGGACAGATTCGCTTATCTGTGCATGCGGACATAAAATGCTGTTCTGTCACTAACAGACAGTTGCACATACATACAAGAAATTCTCCAACATTAAGCAAAAACAGGAGATTTAATACCTCAGCAGACATAAGTAATCCTTACCGCTGCATCGTTTATTTGCCATTTTCCTAACTTAATACAGCTGCAAACAACCTGTGTGTTGACAAATGCAGGAAAAAAGGAATATTCTATAGAAGATACTTCACATAACGTGTGCTTCTCATGTGTGTTGTAAGTGCTTCAGTTGCTCGTATTTCTTATGTCGTGATGACACTGGGGGGGGAAATGGTACATTTACTACTTGTAATTAAAGTGATTCAGTCCCTGGTTCATAAAATCTATGTTCAAAGTTGATGTCTGACTTGCCAAGTTAGCAAAAAAAAACTACAATGAACATTACATTTTGAATAGAACTGAAAGGAAAAGTTCAACTAACAAAAGCTCGTTTGTTTTTATATATCGCTAAGATTCGATGTTATAATGCAACACAGTCCCAACTTGTATTACTTTCTACATTTACAATTTTATCACACATTTCTGAAAATAGTTTTTAAAAAAAAACATACATAAAAAGAATAGCATCAGCCAAAACCAACCAAACCAAAACTTTCCAACAACAAAGCAGCTATTTCTTGTGTTTTCAGCGACTCTCTCCGACTGTAGTGACGGTTCCTTTAATAAATGGTGCAAAGCAAATTACTTCCAGGTGTTTCAGATGTTATATAACTGGAATTTCAAGTGATGATGAATAATCGTTTATTCTGATGATTATTGTCTTGAAACAGTCATGTGTCTATCACACTTTCATCCCTCACTTACTAGTTTTCAGTCAAAAACTTGAAAATACTACATTTACATTTCATAAAATGAGGAAAAACATCAAATCCTCAGAATGTACAAGTGGAAGCTGGTGCATTTTTGTACATAAAAAGTCTTAAACAACTAATCCAATATCATAATAGCTTATGATTAGTTTGATGTAGACTCATTTTTGTTTATTAATGGATTCATCTCATAATTAACTATTCATTTCAGCTCTAAATATACAGCAACAAGTAGTTTTAAAAAAAAAAAAGAACAATGTTTTATGACTACTTGAACTAAATTTGAATGTCTACTCTGTTAAGTTCCTCCACTTGTTAGTTGTTCATTTGTTTGCATGTGCATGTGTATGCACAACCAGGCCTGCCTGTCTGATATATTAATTAGTGGCTATAACAGTCTGTCCTGCCTGGAGATGACAGTGCATGGCTTATAAAACAGTAACGCAGTGATCAAAGGCTTTGCACACATTAGCATTTTGGCTAATCATGTTTGGACTTGAATAGTGGCTTGCTTTTCATTTTCTATTGTGAAGGTGTCACTTAAAGGACAAGTACAGTGTTGAATCAAAGACTTTAGTGTTAAAATAGACTTACATACCTCCACTCATTTAAAGTTTTTGGGCGAGACTTTGTCAGATTTGATCAAACACCTTAATTTCTTTCTTTACCTGAAACTGCAGCTGCTACAACTCCATGGTAATTCATGAACAGATAAACTATGTACACAGATCATGTGACCAAAAGTAACTGAATGTGATCCAAAGATATGCAGATAGGACTGAAAATGTTGTTTTTCCACATCTCTTCGAGTTATCAGGACAGAATACCTGTTGTCATGGTGTGCTTGAACATAAATGCACTATTTTCATACTGTTGATAAATCAGTACATTCAAATAAGCTCATATGCGACTTGTCACTTTTGTTAGTAATGACAGACCCTGGCTTATCTCAAAAGCCAATAAAAACTAATTTGTAGTTCTTTTCTGGGCAATACTTTATCATTGCTTTGAAATGAAAATACAATTCAATTTCAGTAGATGTTAAAGTTACATAAATCCCTTGTTTTCATTGATATTTGGTTGAAATCCCAGAGTATTGATGGGAAAATATAAAAATAACTGTCTTGACATCAGATGGCATTAAATTAGATTAAAAACTGTTAATACTTACAGAGATTGACAGTGTTCAGACCTCAGTTAACCAGCATTTTCATTATCAAGCGATCTGTCTGATTATTTTTCCTGATTAATAGATTCATCATCCATAAATCAATAAGCTTGTTTCAATCTGCCAACAGTCCAAAGTCAACATATATCTAATTTTCAATCACAATTGACAAAGACAAGCAGAAAGTCCATCGATAGAAGAAGTTGGAACCAGCAAACAAGACTGAAACAATCAATCCCTAATACCAATACTTTAAAAAAATCTGTCTTTCAATCAACCAACTGAGTAAATTTTTTGCAGCTCTGAACTACACAGTCACAAAAAGTTTGTTTCCTGCACATCTATTCAAAGCATGTATTACATAAAGGATCACTGCATTCAAATGATTTGGAAAATTCTGTCTTCTCCTCTTGACCTTAAGGTGACCTTAACGATTCTCCCTCCATAACTTTGTCCACTTTGCAGTTAGGACTTGCCCCCGGTGTGGGAGCTTATTTTACTCAGTATGATTCACTGCAACACTTGAGATCAGCCTATAGCCTGCAGATAATTAATACTGTCCACATGTATGAAGCTCAGCAGAAAATCTCCACTTTAAGTCCACGCTGTGTGTGTGTGTATGTGCGTGTATGTGTGTGTGAGACCATATTTTCAAGGACAACACATGTGAAAAATAGATAAGCCAATTTATTAATGTCATTGGAACTTCACTGACGAGACGAGCCTACGAGCAGAGCCTAAAATAACATTAAAAATCAGCATGCTGGAATCAGGGCTTCTGATGTATAAGTCCTCCAACTATTCCTGGCTCTTCAAGTGGAGCGAATAGGTAGTGTGGTAAATGCAGCAAAAAATCAACTCAAGGGCTTCTTGAATTAGCCAAATCCAGAAGCAGCCGTGCTCAGTGAGGACGGACTCGTGTGGAAAAGTAGCTTCCTTTAACACAGAATTTCATCCGAGAGAACCAGAGCGAACCATACAGTGGCTCTTTTTTTTTTTTTTTTTTTTTGACAAGGTCACAGCTTCAAATGATTGCAGTGGAAATATGGCACATGAGCCCCTTTTTTGCATAGCAACAACAAAACTACCATTAATAACTACAACACAACCGTATTCTCGCGTGCACGCCACTGATACGGCGCTGGACGTGGCATCTTTGTTGTATGAGGAGGACAAACAATAAGGTCAGATGTTGTAAAAAGTTGCTGCTCGGGCCATTCGTTAGCTGATAATCACCGCCCTGAAGAGTTGAGTCATTGTAAATCCATTTTTATGTGCTTCCATTGACAACTTTCACCGCACAGCCTTAAACACGCAACTTGGAAGGTGGATTTACTTTCAACTTCATTTTTAAAAAAACAAAAAAAACACATAGTTTTATTGAGCAAGCACCCAACCCAAGAAGCATCCTCCTGGAGCTGAAAGGAAGAAGGGAGCCCCCCCTCCACCCCTCCCAATGTACAGCCAGGCCAAGACTGCATGCACAGGTAGTGGCCACTGTAACACATCAGCACTAGCAGGCAGCACCACCCTAACTGCTAAGGGAGTGTACCTACATCTTACCTAGTGACAGGGAAAACAGAGCAGCCACAGATCAGGCTAATCATGGAAAAGTCATTCAAAGCACAAGTTCAGCACGTTAACTATCAGATTCCTTGCAAAACCAAAAAACAACAAAAAAACACCTTCCCTCCCCATCATTTCCCCTGGATAACTCACTGTATGAATGAATAATGATTTGAAATAGATCCTTGGTATCATAACACCAACACTTATCAATAAAATATCACTGTTGTGATAGATGGATACATTATACATACACAGCATGACCTATTATAGCCCCTTGCTGCAGCGTTATAGGGCACAGCCTACATAAAAATTGACTGCTATGAAATGATTTTTTTTTTTTTTTCAAATCAGCTCCAGGTACCTGCTTCACCCAGTGCCGCAAGTCCAGCGCCTACCAGGGGGATTTGGAAAAAAAAAAAAAAAAACCTCTACCTGCACGCAATGCAACTTGAAAATACAGTCATGTTTTCACCCGCTTGGATCAAATCATAAACCCACGTTGCATTTACCAAAAAAATAAAAAATAAAAAAAAATGCAGGAGAAATGCACGCAGTACAGCAGTGAGCGCACATCATCCCCGCCTCGCCACCACCAGCAGCGGCGGCGGCTCGGCGCGGATCTTGTCGAAGGGCGAACATTTTTGAGGTGTGTGCAAGTTGACGCGAGGAGGGCTTTTTTTTTTTTTTTTTAATTTTTTTTTTTTTTTTTTTTAATTTTTATTTGCAGATGCGTCTTCTTTGCTGACTGTTTACCAAGACCCGCTGAACTGCGCTACCACGGAGGCTACGTGATACATACACACACACACACACACACAAAAAAAAAAATTATAGGAGACACAGCAACCCCTCCCTAGAAATGAGCCAGTGTCGGCAGAGCGGGAAACAGCATGCAGCAAGGAGATGCCGTAACATTGCAATGAAAATTTTGGAAAAAAGAAGAAAAAAGAAAACGAATAAGGGCGTAGCGGCGGGAGAGACGCATACCTGGGAAGATGCTTGGCGCGGCCGTCGCAGTTCCCCTGCGCCCAGCTTCAGCTGCTGAGACTGAGAGCACTGCACAGAGCCTGAGCCGAGCATGCCTATTGGTAGGCAGAGACGCGCTGGTTGCTGGCTGCCTGGACTGGGCTCTCCTCACTACAGCTGAGGTGGGGTGGGCTCCTCACATGCAGGCAGCTACAGGAAAAAGGGATGTCAGAATGGTTTCTTCCAAACTGTTTCTCCTAACTTTCCTTTTTTTCATAGCAACAGTCATTTTTCCCCCCATTCAGTCCTTGCACATTGACTTGAATGATAACTACAGACATGTGGAGCACTAATGTGGCTCCCTCATCTCTGCTACTTTAAACCCAGACAGAAAACGCGCCTTACACGTTGATGCAGCTCATTTTTGCTGCATTACTTTCGCAATCAAAACTCCCATCTTCTTTCATTATACTATATTGCTGCTAAGTTTTGCGGTACGGCAGCGAGGCAGCGCCGCACCCTTGGTGATGTTGATGACTCGTCACTGTGTGTGTCCCCCCCTCCCATCCAATGCCAAGACAGCTTGGCTAATTAAATGTGCTGGGCTCAGGCCTTCCTGTGCCAACTGTGACATGCTGCACTCTGAGGGATCCCTCGTTCGGAGGAGTGACGGGACGCCGCGCACGCCCTGGAGATCCACTCGCTCGGGATGAAGTGTTCAGGGGGTCACTGCATGGAAGTCACTCCACTGCTTTTGTGTTGGACGTGGGAGCTGCCTAGTCCAACCAGTGCGAGGTGGCCAGTGGCTACCAGCAACACATTAAAGATGGTACAGTTATGTATGGCTGAGGGACCAGTTATTGGCCTGGTCCATTATCGTGGCCAATATTTGACCTTTTTCCAATTATCGGTATCTGTATTTTTGTTGACCAATTATCGATAAACCTAATGCGCTACTTCAGGTCTGATATCGCCTCCTCTCTCTGTCTTTCATCACTCTGTGATCTCTGAAATGTCTCCCAAGCAGAGACGGCAAACACTGAGCAAGGAACACAAGTCGTTGCCACAAACCAGGAAGTTGGCTTCTCTCAATGCGACTAAGGCTACGCTAACGGCTAGTGGCTAACTTAGAAGGCAGGCACAGATTAACCTGAAACAGAGTCTGGAATACAGTAATTAATGAAAATGCTTTAAGATATGGAACTGAGTAGGCATCAAAGGCAGCAGAACAGTGAAAGATTAAGAAGGTAGAGAAGAACAACAGACGTAACTGCAGGAGACAAACTGATCAAGCTCATTTAATCCCACATAAACAGAGGACAGTGTCCTGATTTAATCCCTCCTATTTCTGTTTTACATATTCAGGTATAGTCACCCTTGTTAATGATGAATCCTAGTTATAAATCACAGCCTCCCTGCTATCACGTGTTGTTAAAACATTACATTTAACGTACATCGCTTCCAATAATCGGCATCGGACCTGGAAAACCCACATCAGTCGATCCTTCATGTTTGTCAGCTGGAATATCAGAAAACACACAAAAACAGAAACTGTGATGCCCGGAGACCCACACAGAAATGATGTTTGCTTCATTCTGTCCTGCTTAACAACAGAAATGAAGTCTATTCAGGACAGAGTCAGTGCAGTTCAAGTGATCCCCAGCAGCCAAAATGCCTTGACCCAATACAGGCCTTATTCTAGGACACCTGGTTGTCACGCTGATGATAAATGACGCACCTGGCTGACACTGGCTCAAAGCTAACCTGAGTGCCGCTAACTGCAGCTGATGTTCATCCCAGATTTGTCCGGGGCCACGTCTTAAACACACAGTTGAACGTGGAAGCCACACATGGGCCTGAGCCAGCTCATATTTTGTTCCGGTGCCAAGACACGTCCAAGTCGGCTGACGCTCTGCTAAAACCGGCCTCGGTAGGCTGCGCTGTGCTTGGAAAGGCATTTCACACAATGTTCATGCATCAAAACACAGCAGCACACGTCCAACCATAGGATTACTTTTCTCCTCTGTAGCGTTGGACAGAATGCAGGAAGTTTTAGATTTCATGCGCTCGAGATCTCAGTTGAGATTTCTCAGTTTGTCCATGGAACTCATGACCTTCGCGTTGTCAGTCTGCATCCCTGAGGCCTCTGCTCCAAACCACCTGACACGGAGGCATAAATATGTAGCTGAAAAATGTGCCTGTTGTATGTTAGAGTTTGTGTGTGAAGACACAGTCGTGCACATGTTTGGTCAACATTTACAGCTTGCTCCGTCTCCAAAATGCTTTTCATGAATGTAATACAAACCATAAACTTGAGACATTTCTTCTTTTCTTTCCTAAAAGTGTTGTACTGAAAGGTACAGATAAAAAAATAATTGTCTTTTTTATCCTGGAATTTGGGATACTAGTTAGCAGCTGCCTTGTTTGGTAATATCTGCTGAGAGGTTTCCTTCATATGTAGTAAAATCATCTCAACTCAAGGTCCACTTTCAGCTTTTTTTTTGTTTGTTTTATTTGACTAAATTTAAATTTTAAAGGGAACAGGGCTAAATACCACTGAAAGCTGAGAAAAAAAAAATACTATGTGCACCTAATCTTTAGACTTTCTTCAGTTTGTTGGAAATGACAGTCGTTAGCATAAACGGCTAATTCTCACGTATCACTGAGGCTGATGTTTTATCCCGTCAGCAGCACTTCAACATGTTAAAACCTATGTGAGGTGTTTAGTACACAAATAAATCTGATAGGTTTTACATAATGATCACTCTTTATAATCATCTGTAATGTTAGAAAGACTCACTCGACAACTATTGGTAAATTTATAGCAGACAATTCATAGTCGTAGAGCACCACAAATCTACTCTGGGGTCAAGTCAACTTCATCAAATTCCTTTATCCTGTTCAACCAATCACTGGTAGCAGTAGATACCAGTAGAACCTCGCTGTTCATTGTTGATTTTCAAAGGGCAACAACGTGCCACCCTTACATCCCTACAACTAGTGAAATGTGTGACGTAGCACCAAAGTACAAAAATGCCTCAACCACACTCCCTTGTACAACCCTCCCTACATTAGGTAAACAGCTGTGATTGGCCCAGCAGGAACAAGGACGGGTGGAAATCTGTTTGAATGGGAGGGCGGCCAAACACATCCTGCAAGAGCAAATGAAACATGAGCTTTCACATTCATCTGGTTCCAAGGCAAGAAGGCTGGTGTCCTCCACAATGATAGTCAGGCAGCTTCTCAAGTGTAAACTTTAAGATCATGCAACAACCTACCAATATTATTAAAATCATTCCACTTTACAGACAGAAACTCTAAAACCTGCCTGAGCTATGAGTTCATTCGTTCATTCATACAGCCTCCTCAAGCCTGACTTCACTTATGATCTAACCAATACGTAGCCGGTACAGATGCTTGAGAAGTTATTTCTGCGCAGTTCAGCTGTATAACACAACAAAAGTTACGATATATGCAGGTAGAATTTTTGCAACCTTTTAAACTCCATTTTTCCTTGTCTCACATGTTAGTGAATTGAATATTTTTACATTTTTTGGCTATTGGTCCAAAAAAAAACAAGTCAGTTCACTTTGTGCTCTGAGAAATTCTGAGACAAATCTTTCACTGTCCTATAAGCCAAATAATGAAAGACAATAATTGACACATAAATCAATAATTTAAAAATAATGGTTATTTACAGTCGTACAGCTCACACATTTCTTTTTTATGGTATTTGCGTTGGATGTTTAGTCGTTTTAACAATGCTGGAATAGAAGCTTCTTTTTTCAAATGATCAAAAAGGGAAAAACTAAATCTGATCTAATGGCAGAATATCTCATCTGAGAGCCACTGAATAATAGAAAAGTAGCTCGTTTAGCCTGTTTATTTTCAACTTTATTTAAGTTTTGTTCTGATATTTGCCAGAAATTGACATTTTCTCAAGTTTATAGTTATTTATTGATTAAAGAAAAAAAAAAACACAACTATGGATACTTGAAATTAATGTTCAGTATAAACCTGCAGGCATTTTGTCTGTGCCATCTTGTGACAGCCCTTAATTTAAATACCCTGATCACTAAATGCCTACATTAGTTTTTTACAGTATTACAGCACAATGAACCGTGCTGTCGTATACTTCTGAGTTGCAGTTCCAAGATTATTTCTTCATCTTGGAACAAGCAAACTCACCTCAGCGTCCATTCAGTAGCTCATATATTGTCATCCTCATCAGCACATGGAAGTTGCTTTAAATTTGTGATGTCTAGATGCTCAAATTCCCATTTGTCTTTAAGCTTTAATGGTTTAAAGAACCAAAAACCAAAACAAAGGGGAATTTTTTAATTTTTAAAGAGCAGTATGTTGCTTTGCTCTGAATCTCAAGTCACTTTGCCCTGTTCACAATTTCATCCCACTCATTTTCAGAGCTCCTCCAGACTGAGACGTGACTGAACGTGGCCTTGAGATTTACTTAAAAACAGTGTAACTTGTAAGTGATGTAGAATCATGTCATTTGGCAGATGGAAAATGACTTTGCCATTTCCGTCGCCCGTCTCGGAGCCTGCAGCGTGCTACAGTGGGTGGTCTAACTCCTATATCAGCTCTGCTCTACTTCACATGGCAGGCTGACTTTAACTGGGTGCAGGCCTTTTTTTCTCTAATTTACTGCTTTTAAAATAATCGACTAAAAAGCCTCGGAGACCAAAAAAGCGCCACAAAACGACTGCTGAAGTGAGGAGGCCTTTTCTTGTATCAGAAGGTGAACTTTTTCTAAATAGTGTCAAAGACTATTTGCACCTCTGGGTAATGTAAGGTCTGAGGTTCTGTCACCCAAAGGCGTTTATGCTTCACTTTATTCCATACATTGACTGAATGTTGTGCTTTAATTGTCCTTATTCGGAGAGCAGCTGTTAGCAGAATGTGAATGTCTCACTTTAGATTGAAGTCATTACACTTTCAAAAGGTGTTGCAGCATGTTTTTCCCATCAGCACTTCAGCAGAAAGAATGAAAGGTTGTTTTTTTTTTCTTGTGGCTCGATGATGGTTGGTGGCTTTAGAGTGTTACAGTGGAGCCTTGTGGTTCTTTAATACGGAAAAAGCAGCAGGAAAAATAATCAGACCGGTGCCATGAACTTCAAATGATTTTTGCTACTAAGGACGTCTGGTCCAGGAGGTAGTTTTTATACCTGAGAACAATTCTCAGTGATCATTTTCATCTGGCATTTGCAAGTGCAGGCTTTACTGCATTACGAAACACTTACAAAACACAGACACGCTCCACTGGTTTAAAAATCAACTCCGTGGTAGCCCAAGCGTCTTTGCACAGTTTTTTTTTCTTATGTGTTTCCGTAGAGGGTTGACTTCTCCTTTGATTCAGGAGCCATTTTCGCACAGTTGGTTTTTGCCGCTGGTCTTTCTGTAACGCATATAAAACGTTGGACTGCTGTCTGTAAACAGGCAGCGTCAATTCTGGCTAATACCCATTGAGCATCACATTATTAGAGCTGAGATGTTTTTATTTTTTTATGCCACTACAGCACTCAGGAGGCTCACTGTCAAAGCCTTGTGGGAGTTGTAGTGTTCTTTCCTTTGAAGTACTGAAATGTTTAACAATGAAGATTCAATGTGTTCCCCAGTCACTTCACTGGGGCTGATCTTTGACATTTTAGTTTTACGTGACAGTCTGAGTAGTCTTCCTGCTATTTCATCAAAATCACTTTATTCTATATGTCTTGTTCCCCAGAAACAAATCCTTTGCATTAACCAGATTCTGTAAAAAGCAAAAAAATTCTCGGTTCTTTTGCACAATTAGGAAGCCGTTGTAGACTCAACTGCAATCAACAGTCGTGACAAAAAAAATCCAGAATTTTTTTGCTTGATCTAGGCTGAACTGAAGGCGGTGCTTACACAGAGCAGATAGGAGACAGTTATGCAAACAAATTCACAATGTAGGTGGTAATGAGAATTTATAGTATGTACACCACTTTATCACATATGCACACAGAGAAAAATGTTGTAGATATTAGTTCCAAGTTGTTGTTTTTTTTCAATTCAGTTAAAAGAAATATTCAAAGAAATGTAATATTTGTTTTGTTTTTTTTTTCTTTTTTTGATTTATGGCATTATGAGTGTGTCACACTGCATAGAACACATTTCTGAGATTGTAGCTATGGTTGGGCTGTTTCCATAGAGGTGCACAATACTTGATTTTAAAGTTTTTTAAAACAAGAGAATTAAAAAAACACCTGGAAACTTTGGAGTTCAGAGGGTTAACTGTGCTTTTAGCCACTTTAACCAGTCTATCACAGGGCTACACGTAGAGACAGACAACCAAACACACTCACATTCACACCTACGAACAATTTAGAATCACTAATTAATGTTTTTTGCACCTTGTGGGAGGAAGCTGGAGAACCTGGAGAGAACCCACACTGTACGGGGAGAACATGCAAACTCCACGCAGAAAGATCTCAGGTGTCCTCACCGGGATGCAAACCGTCTACTTTCTTGCTGTGAGGCAACGGTGCTAACCACCAAACCACCTTGCAGCCACTGTGTTTACCGGAAATAGATGGGGGACTCATTAAAGGAAAACGGTCTTAGTAAGATGTTGCACCACCATGTGCCACCAGAACAAGATAATTGTTCCTTGGCACTGATTCGCCAAGTCTCTGAACTCTACTGGAGGACCGGAACACCATTTTTCCAAAACACATTGATCCAAAATCTCCCATAGGTGCACAACTAGGGTGAGATCTGGTGACTGCAAAAGCCATAGCATCTGATTCACATCATTTTCATACTCATCAAACCACTCAGTGACTCCTCATGCACTATGGATGAGGACATTAAGGGGACAAGTGGACCCAAACCATGCCAACAAAAGCCACCTCAGCCACTCACTGGGATCAAGGGTTCAGGTTTTTCCTTTAATTTGTCACTTATCTCTTGTTGCTAACTTCACCTGTCTGCTGTTTTGTGCTCAGGAGACATTATAAAGTCATTTTTTTCCCCCGAAATTTTATCTGGAAAGAGCACTCTGAGAGCAATGAGAGTGAACCGAACATCACAAGATATAGAACCAGAAGCGTTGGCTTGTTGCAAGGACGGGTGTATTTAGTCTTACGGGGCATGTGGAGGACAAACATCCGCCGGCCAAAAAAAAACATCGTCCTTGAAAATCGGAAGCTGCTTATTTGCAATTTTTAAATAAACAGCACATCTCCAAAAGGAAGAAAAAAGAAACACAAATAGCAAGAGAAAGCAAAACTCACAAGAAAACTTTCCCAAATTGCCTCCAGGTGAGCATTGTGCTGCCTCTGAACCAACCAGTCCCCCACTCATCTCCCAGTACACTCATACATGGGGAGGGGGCTTGCCTTCCCAGTTTAAAACTGACCAATCAGGACACATCTATAATCCAATCATATTTGAGATCCCACCTACTCACTGAACCAATGAAAGAGCTGCTGTAGAGGCGTGCCCCTTTTGTTACCTCCAGGAAAAGATGGCCTCGACAAGGAAGGAACTCAGGTGATCACTTCTGTAAATCTAATGTTGTGTTTTTTGGTCTTTAATCAGACAAGTAAAGAAATACAATTTTCTCTGTAGACACGAGAGTAAACAGAAAAACTCGACAGCCCCTCTACACGAAAGGTCTGCATGTGTTCAGGTCGGGAGCTCGTGCTTCCTGATGTAGCTAAAGGTTGCTGAAATGCAGTTATGAGCTAAAGACAACGTCAGGTGATCATCTCCTGTGGAACAGCTTTCACAATATAGTCATTTATTGATTATGCATAGTCAAAAACTGAACAAGTCTGCTAACTAAACAAGCATATCATAATGGTTATCACTTAGTGCTCATATTGATCAGGTAACCAATGATAAACTACTTTTGATCCAGTATTTTTGAAACCGTCCATCCGATTGTCAATGCAGTGGGTTCTGCAGTAGATGTACTGTTCCTTAAGAAGAGTTTCAAACCAAATGTTCAGTTTGTGTGAGGACTCTTTATGAATTCCAAAAAAGTAGTTTAAAAGACTCATTTTGCCAAAGTTTTCGAATTGACTTAGAGAAGCTGGAGGTCAGTGATAACATTGATAACGTTATACTATTTTTAAAGTTCGCCTCTCCTCCTTTCCTTTCCTACCTCGGCTGAAAGCACGACTGTCAGGACTTCCTTCCATCAGGCGAAACATTGATTTCGGCTCAGCGGGGATCATGCAAAACAGCCTCTCATTAAAATCATAATTAGAACTTGGAAATGGCACATGGGGTTCAACTCTGGGGCGAACAGAAAATCACTGGAAACTATTAAACTTGCACTTAGCCTTTTGCTCTGAAACCAAACGTGTCTGATGTCTGGTTGTGGCCTGTCATACAAAGTGGGGTGAAAATGTCACGTCGTATTTGTTTGTTTGGAGAGTTCTGACTTACAGAAAACACTTGAGCTGCTCCTGTTATAAAGGAGTTTATTCATATGATAAAACTTGCACCTCTGTGTGATGTTGAAGTTAGTTTAATTGTCAGAGGTGTAAAAAAAACAAAACAAAACCCAGAAATCAGTCGATATCCTTCATGACTTAGTTTTCAATGTCAAGGACGTCCGTTCTCTTCCAGCTGAAGGTCACTGCTGAACATCTGCATCATCTGTTCTTGAGCAAATATTCGACTGTAACGTCGCTTTGGCTCTGACAACCCTCATAAACTCCCCCATCAGTTGTGACAGTCCACTCCAAACACGCATTAACACACACTCGCATGCATGCGAACACACAAACACACACACTCTGCCCTCTCCCTGTCCCCAGCCCCGGTTGCCTAGGAGACAGCTGAGACGGGGACCCCATCTCATTACACGCCAATAGGGCTGCGCGACTGGCTGCAGGAGGATGTGTGGGATCTTTATCGCCATCTAGCAGCCAAAACGGAGAAAGGCATCTCAGGTTTTTTTTTCCTTTTTTGTGTGTGTGTAAGCCAACATTCTGCCTAGTAACCCAATATGCTGACTTCTGCCGGTGCCGACGGCTCTGAATTTCTAATGAGACGCGTCGTACTGTGAAGCTTTACAGGGGACAAAGGGGAAAAGTTTAATGTGGACCATTAGTTAAACAGAAGCTTTCTAGATAATCAGTGAATGAATACAAGATGTAGGCAAAAATGCATCTCAGTGGGGCAAAGCTTAAGCTGATGCTGCATTATACAGGAAGAAATTCTCAGAGGTGGACAGTAACTGAGGGCAAGTCTTGTACTCTAGTACACTTTTGAGGTACTTTAATATTTCATGCTACCTATTGTGCTTTTTTACTCCATCACATAAAATGGTTAGTTTTAGATGTTCCATGTAAAATATTAAATTACACATATTTAGCAACGTTATCAAACAAAACTACCAAGTTATATGTAAAAGCTCCAACATTAAAGTCATGCTTTTATGCAATTGCAACAATTTTATTATCCAATAATCGGAAATTACATAAAAATGAGAAGCACTTTTTCATTTGATGCTTTAGGTACGTCTCCACTTCAGTAATATTCTGAATGCTGGAGTTTTACTTGAACTATTTTTCAGCTTTGTTTTTGCATTTTTTGTTTTTACATACCAAACCTCTTCTTTCTCTGCTCCTGCACTTATTATATTTCTGCAATTTACAGCAAAACAAATCTGAATCGGTTCAACAGGACAAACTTTTAGGTTTTCATTAATTGAGGTGATGGGTTATTGCTCATCGTTTTTGAGGGTCCTTGAAGAAGGAAATGAAATAATTGGAAGCCCTGCACTGGAAATCAGGCAAATGAGAATACTAATGATGAGAGGGACAATGAATGTGGTGAGTTTTGGTGCAAGAAGTAGCAGAAAGTATAAGGTTTTTGATGTAAGAATATTCCATAACTAGTAAAAGCCCCAAAGCCCTGTAGGTTTATTATAATGCACACAATTTAATAAATATTCTGAGTCTGAGCAGCATTTCAATATATCTGGTGAAAGTGGAGCTAATTATGCCAACTTTATATGCTGTTAAGTTATTTTATCTATTTTATCCGTCATGATTCATCATATTGCGATGAAGACGGTGTGTGTTTTGTGTTTAAACTCTTAATTTGAAAAGTAACTGGTTACTATGTGTAGTATTGATCTTATTTCTCTATTAGAAACCGCTTTGGTTGTTTTAAACACACAACATAAAAATGATGGCTTGACTACAGCTGTTAGATAAATGAAAGGGAGGGAAAACCTCATTATTAATGTATGGAAAGCAGTGAAGTAAAAGTATAACGTGGCCCAAAATAGAAATACTCAAGCAAAGTATAGCAACCTTAAAACTGCACTTACTGTAATTGATTAAATATACTCTCTATATGTTCTGCTGTTTTTGTTACAGTATTGTAGGAGAGCAGCTACAGTACCACATGCACTATAACGTTTTTAACGATTCATCTTTTGTCAAGGACCAAATAATGACGCGTCAAATCAGCTTTTTAGATTTTACAAGTCTGATTTAACTTTCAGTCTCACTCGGCTCATTTAGCCTCTACAGCGTTTCCATTTATGACGCCCCTCCTCAGAACAACACACAACCCCGAGACATGTGCCCTGGAATATACTGTAGTTTATTAACTCTAATAGATGTGTTATAATAAATATTAAAAACATCAAGTAAAAATGGCAACAGATATATACACAGCAGCAGAAGCAGGAGTTTGGGCTGAACTGAGCGGGACACTGTTGTGCTTTTAGTTTCTACTTGGCTGGGGACAAAAGATACGTACAACCCTCGTGCTACACACACCTCATGTGAAACGAAGCCACAAACACGCCCGAGTGTTCACCTGTCTCTATATTAAAGGTTTCGGATGCTCTACCATAATGTGTTGAGTGCCAGGATATTATTAACAAACATCACACTTTGTGCCTCCTGAATATAAGAAAATGTTCACTTTCAGGGCAGGGAACCAGCTGTGATGTCCACAAATTTTGTCAGCCAAAGGGGTTTCCAGATGTTTTTTTGTTTTTTTTTCTAGCACCAAATGAGGGTTTGTTGCCAAATAAAGTTTCTTACAGAGCAGACAAAAAAATACCAGCAGCTGTGGGCTGGATAAGTACAATAAAACTAAAAACAATCTTTGCATCTAAAGATATTCAAGGTTATATATCTGTGTAGATTCTCAGTCATCCAGGTCACGTCTATCCTAGTAAAAAAAGCAACTGGACTTCTCTTTGAGGTTCTTGAAACATAAAAGAGAAGTCCGGCTGCTTAGAAATTCAAGGTTACTACCGTTTCAGTCCATGCTTCATTATCATCTAGTAGTGCGCAGGTGAAAACAAAGTATCTATGCACTGTACCTATTTTAAACTCGAAGAATCCATATGCTTAACTGTGCACACACAACCACCTCGTCGTCTGTTTGCCCAACAAGACGAATGACCTTTATCTGTCCGACATTCTGCGTTGGTCCACAGGATATACGGCTGCTGACCCCACCAAAAAGCATAGTATTGTCATTTAAATGTAGATATAGGCAAGGGTGATGGCTAACACAACAAAAGAGATAGCACACATACAGTACACTTGTAACGAAGATAAACATACAAATAAAAGACAGAATATCAAGAAATAAACTCTTTCGTATGGCAACGTAAGATATGGCATATACTGCAGAACTGAGCCTAGTGGAACTACTCATTTGCTTTGAAAGGAAAGGTCTGCTAACAGTAACTGTGATGTGGTGGTGATATACTGAAGGTCTTTGTAAACATTCTCTGTTCTAGGCCTCTGATTCGGATTGGTCGGTGGCGACGCTGCCGTTCAGCTCGCCCAGTCCTGATTGCTCCTGGATGTCGGTCATCTCCCCGACGATGAAGGTCGGCTCCCCTGCTTTGCTGTTGGCCGAGCCGCTGTCCGGCTGCTTGGCCGCCTGGTTGGCCAACGTGGGCTCCTCGTCCAGTCGGCTGGAGATGGACCAGTAGAGGTGAGCGTCGAGCCTCGCTGCAGCCAATGAGAGCTCTCGAGCTGAGCAGGAGGGCGTGTCCACCTGAGGGGAGTGGAACCATGACAGCTCATTAAATCACCAAATTATACACCTCATGAAAACATTACCTTTGCCAAAATTTCAAGAAAGAGCCCCATTGTCACTTATTTTGGCTCAAGAAATGGCATCTGCTGGCTGGTCCACCATTTTGGTTGCTGAATGGATCATTTTAACATTTGTTAAGTTTGGTTAAGTATCTTGACAACTCGGGCTGCAAGGTGGTGCAGGTGGTTAGCACCGTTGCCAGTTGCGAGGTCGCCAGTTCGCGTCCCGTTAGGACACCTGGGATCTTTCTGTGTGGAGTCTCCATGTTCTCCCCATGCAGCGGGGATTCTCTCCGGCTTCCTCCCACAAAGTCCAAAAAAAAGGTGAAGGTAAATGGTGATTCTAAATTGTCTGTAGGTGTGAATGTGAGTGTGCTTGGTTGTCTGTCTCTAAGTGTAGCCCTGTGATAGACTGGTGACCTGTCCAGGGTGTCTCCTGCCTTCACCCTGAGTCAGCTGGGATAGACTCCAGCCCCCCACAACCCTAGTGAGGATTAAGCGGTGTATAGATGATGGATGGATGGATCTTGACAACTATTGATTGGATTATCATATTTGGTATCCACATCCATGTATCACTTAGAATGAATTCTGATACCCTTTATTTAAACTTTTCATATAAAGCCATCATCAGGTTCACATCCATTGCTCAGTACTGCAGTTAAAATATTTGAAAAACGAGTGTCATTCCCATCAGCCTCGGCTGTACTTTGTCTTGTTTCAATCAGTAGCTGTTAGTATGCTAACATGCTAAGTTAACATGCTAACCCAGCATGTCAGTATGGACGGCATGTTAGCACGATGGCCTTAGAGCTTAGCATAGCTGCTCGCTCTGCTGCATGCGCTGCAGACGGTACTATGAATTACCTCAAGTATCTGTTTATGCATTAAGTCAAACAAACATATCAAAAACATAAACCAATACTGACACAGTGATAGGCCAGTGCTGACCGATATATAGGCTCGCAGCACCACTGTGCCTAAGCAGAGCCTCAGAGAGGTGCCAGCTTAACTGTTAGTTCTTAATCCTGTTTAGTTAAATGTTAAAATGTACTTACTTATTGTTATCTGTCACATTACTTCTACAATTATGGCTGCATCTATGGGAAATTCTTCTCAATATGTGGAAATCACACATAGCACTCAAAATGTAGCATGACTCTTATCATTTTAAACTCATCATGAAACTGTTTGTAACTGTTTGGCATAAATGCCCGCTGCATTATATTGTGTGCTCCGTTTAGTTCTGGACATGCTCACCTGCTGACCATAAAGACCAATCCAGGGGATCAGCATCGCAAACTAGCTTCGGCTATAAACGCTCCGGTATGTGGCACCGGTCCAAGCAATGTACAGCACTCGCCCTCACAAAAATAACCATGAGATAAATATTTAGCTACAGCTCCTACATATCCCAGCATGCCTTTCAACAACCCCAAGAGAATGTGAGAATTCAGCTTTCGGTTACACATGTAGGTGGAGACAGGAATAGGGATAACAGAGAAAGAGTTGTTCCAGCTTTTTCTTCCTCCAAAAAAATCTTGTAGCTACAGAGCATTTTTTGAAAGAACAGATATGCTCGACTCTTTTGATAAAAAGCCAGAAAAATGATCTCGTTTTTTTGATTTCAAGAGCAATAAAACCTGACATTTGAGTTGATGTTTACATTTTTTTAAGTAATTATTTTGCCACTGGATTCTATTCTGGTTACACTGCTGTTATTTAAACACAATGCAGTCCTTGTTTTCCTGCTTATTAATTCAGCAAACTGTGCCAACAAAATACATATTACCTGCAGGTGTTACCTTATATTAACAAGAGTTAGATTTTCTGGCAAATTAGTTCATAATAACGTACATTTTTAATACACGCCCTCAGGCCTGGTGTTCACATGTAGAAGATTAAGGAGGAACAAATAACCAGTCAGAAACTATTTGCGTTGTTATCATACATTAAACATCGTCTTTATCGGCCTTTTTCCCCATCACGCCAGCTTCCAGAGACGTTACCTCAAACGTGTGGTGAAAGGCTCCGTAGTCGACGTCAAAGAAGCCCTCCGCCAGCGACATCATGGGGCTGAACCTGTGACCCCACAGCACCTCCTCGGCCAGGTATGAGCTCCTCGCCTGGCACGTCATCCCTGCGGACACAAACAAGCTGACGACCGCGAAACGCTCACAGCAAACCCTCACAACGTTCACCCGGGCCCGTGTGATAAACGAGCAGGATTCTCTGAGCTTCGGAAGAGTCAGAGCACCTATAACTCTGACGCAGATGTATTTAATTCACCCATTTAGCGGCAAACGGTTTAATAGGCAAGCTGTCGTCGTGTGAGTATTTTCGGCAGCTGAATTATGACCGTGTTTGTAACGCAGCACTCTGACTAAAGGGGATCGATATTTGGAGTAGGCAGAGAGGCCACCTTTACCTCATCATGAATAGCTCCGGTGCACTTAATTCCTCCCGAACGGTGAGGAAAACAGTTGGGTATGTGATTGTCTCAGGATGAATTTTTGACACATGAGAAGGGGATGAAGAAGAAGAAGAAGGAGAGATAAACAGAGCTCATCCAAATCCGTCCAGAGTTGCTTCTTCCTACCAGACTCTGTTTAAATCTGCTCGGTTTTTGTAGCTGTCAGACAGTCAGAGAGGTGCAAGTCAATGCAGCAGCGACATAAAATGCAACCATAAATACAACACGGGCGTTAAACTCTGCTTCTAAATATACAGAGTCTGAGGAGATCGCAGACGCGCTGCCCAGCTGGAGTCAATGATTTTCCTCCTCAGCCAGACTTCTTAAAGGTTCGACAATTTGTCTCGTTTTGTGTCTCGTTTGTGTCTCATTTTCTGTTGCGTCGTGCTTGTGTTGTTTGAATTTTTACCATTTTGTGTCTCTTTGTGACAGTTTTGCCTTCTTTCTGTTGTTTTGTGTTTGTGTGTTCTGTCTTTTTTTGTGTGTCATTTTTTTTTGTCACTTCTTTGTTTACATTTTTTTTTTTTTTACCATTTTGTGTGTCTGTCACTTTTTTTCTCTTGTTTGAGTTTCTGGTTTCTATCATATTATGTCTTGCTTGTGTCGTTGTGTGTCTCAATTTATGTCGTTTTGTTTCTTGTTTTCTGTTATATCTAGCACGAGTAGTTTTGGTTCATTTAACTGCAATTTTGTTCCTCATTTGTGTTGTTTTTGTCTCATTTTTCTTTCATTGTGTTTCTTGTGTCCTTTTTGGGTTATTTTGTGTCACGTAATATTTTCATTTTGTTTTTTGTTTTTTTTTTTCTTTTATGTCTTGTATTTTGATTGTGCAGTTTTGTCTCCTTTCTGTCATCTTGTGTGTCGTTTTATGTGATTTTGTGTCTCATTTTTTTGTTGTACTTTGCCTGTTGTTTACATTTTTTTTCTTTCTTTTCATTTTTGTGTCATGTTTTCTCATTTTGTGTCAATTTTCATTTTGTTTGTTTTCTGTTGTATCTTGATTGAGTAGTTTTGTCTCAGTTTTTGCCGTTTTGTGTCTAATTTGTGTTGTTTTTTGTCTCATTTTCCTTTTGTGTCTCCTTTATGATGTTTTGTTTGTGTTTTGTTTATGACAGTTTTGTGTCCTTTCTATCATTTTGTTTGTCGTTTTGTCCTTTTATGTCTTATTTTCTGTTCTATCTTGTTTGCTTAGTTTTGTCTCCTTTCTGGCGTTTTGTGTATCGTTTGTGTTTGTGTTGCGTTTTATGTGGCTTTGTGTCTTGTTTTCTGTTGTTTAAATTTGTTCAAAGCAACTCTTGAGAGAGGAGAAGCTTCAGAAATGGTGTTTAAGTTTCCCATTGTTTCCCATTTTATGCTTTTAAATGCTGATTTGTCAATACTGCATGAGCAGAAAGGAGTCTTTGCTCTGCTCATGGGTAGATCAGTCTTCAGTTGTACTCCAATTTATAAAACAAATTCAGTCATATTTCAAAATGTATATACATTTCCCCCCCATAAGCACAAAACAGCATCAGAAAAACCTGAGAAAAGACAGACAGCTCTGAGACAAACTAAACTCCGACATCCTGGAAGAGGAATCTCATCTTCTAATGGACAGCTGAGGAAGGTTTGCTTCTGTAAAACAGCGATGGTATTGGTGTATTATCAGACCGCTGTGTGCATCTGCAAGAGTAATTTGCTAATGCTCATTTCTAGTTGTCGCAGCCAAACATACATTTACAATATAGAGGCCACCAGAACTTTACAGTCCAATTAAATTGCAAAGTATTATTCCCTATATGATGTAAGGCTGTTAAGTTGCTGCTTTTTAAAACATGTTTATCATTTTGAATCACTAAAACGCCTCCAATAAGTCACATAAAAAACCTTGAGTAGAAAAAATATTGCTAATGGTGTGATTTGTTTAGCCTGCACCTTCATACATTTTAAAATGTTAATTATCATCACATGAATAAACATTCATTTTTCTCACTATTTCCCAACGAGTAATGTAGTAATGTATTCATTCAGTGCACGGTGGTTCGTAGCAGCACACGCTCACCCACATCGTCATTTCATATGCGTACACGAAACTGTATTTGTGCATTTTGTGAATATGAACATGTTGTGCACAAAGCTCCCAGACTATAGGTTTTTTGTTATCTCACTTTTCAAACAATATTAGTCACGAAAGAGCCACTGGGGAAATCGATTTATCTGTTTTAACCCAGTTCTCACCGGTCGCCTCCACCATTCCCTCCAGGATGACCACGATCTCAAAGTCCTCCTTCTCCAGCTGGGCCTGCGACATGTCCCAGAAGGCAGAGCGAGCGTCGATCTCGTGGGAGATCACCAATGGTGAGACCAGGAAGAGACGATCGTCGCCCGTCTCGAAGCCCACGCTGATGTCTGTCTGGTCCAGGGGGATGAACTCACCTGGAGGAGGCAAAAAAAAAAGAGCAAAAACTGAAGGTGAGGAGAGAGACTGTAGCTGCAAGCACAAGTTTTAAAGGACAATCCTGCAGATAATGGTAATCTACAATCACTTAATCTGCCTGAAAAGAATGTAAACTTATTGATTTTGTAATGTACTCAAGAAGGATTAGGATTAGGTTTGCACCCTTGGAGGATTCAGTATGGATAGCTGTTGTAGCATCAGCAGCCACAAGTTGTAGAAATCATCACATTGTTGTTGGTAGCGAGTTAAAAAGGCGTCTCACCCTCCTGGGTCTGCTTAGACTTGATGAGCTTGGCCCTCATGTTGGCTCCTACGATGTGGGAACTCCGAAGGTCGCCCACCCTGAACATCAGACAGAGCTTGTCGTCTCTCAGGGAGATGACGGCGTGTTTGGAGAACACCAGCGTCTCGGCTCGCTTGTTGGGCTGCGAGATCTTTACAAACATGCAGCCGACCTGGACAGAGAAGACGATGAACTCAAACTCAGAAAGGCTGGAGAAGCAGAGGATTATTAAGAAACAGCAAAATTCAAACAGCGTAGTGATGCTGAAGTCGACTGCACAGCTGGAACACATTCATTCCAGCTGCTGAATAACTTGTTCGTTTCTCAATCGAGCTCGCTGTTTACAGGCTTTAAAACAGTAGTGACACTTGAGTTAACCTCAAGCACAACCATTTTTAATATGCATAGTAAAACCAGCCCACATGTCCATCAGTTGCTAATGTGGCAGGTTTCCAGCTTGCAAACATGCATAAACATGATTCAGGCTGGACGTCGGTGTGTGATTTCATCCTCATCAGAGGAGTGCTTACATTGTGCAATAAACTCAGCCTCATCAGCACTTTCAAAGTAAATATTCTTTCTCAGGAAGAATACCATCTGCACAAAAACTCAGTCATTTCATCAGTATGGCGTTCATGCACTCACCCTCCTCGCTAGGCTCAAAAAAAAAACTGTAATATTTTTTATTTAATCCAGCTGAACTGACTGGAGGCCTCCTTTTAATCACGCAGACTTAGGTCGAACAGTAATTACATGCACTTTTCTATTTGCCAAAAGGAATTAAATGAGTCTGAACACTGACTCAGACACCGAAAGCGTATTTTTCAGGGGTTTTTTTTTGCCTTGACCTGACCTCCTGATGCGCTCGAGCAGGTTTGAAAATCTTTGTCCAAACGTATTAGACCCAGATCTGCAAACACAACTAATATACAATAAGTGTTATATAAATGATCACGAAGGTCAGCTATAATTCAGTGTAAGGATGGCAAATGTCCAGGTTTTATATTACTGATATAAGATTCTTCTATATAAACACTACAGAGAATGCAGACTTGGGTATTACATAAATTTTAGCTATAAATAAGATAAATGTGGAAATAAGTCTACCGATCATCATATTTGCAATCATAGGTTTCATTTTGCAGAATAGCACAGCATTTGCTTTCCTCTGTGTGTAGACTTCTCAAACATTCTACTCATCAGATTTATCACAGAAGTGTACTTCTCTCAATTTTCTCACCATGAAGGCATTGACCATTGATCCCAGTATAGCTTGCAGCAGCAGCAGCATGGTGCCCACCGGACACTGGTCGGTGATGACACGGTGGCCGTAGCCTATCGTGGTCTCCGTCTCGATGGAGAAGAGGAAGGCCGAGATGAAACCGTTGACATTGTTGACGCACGGCGTCCACGTCTCATCCTCCAGATGGTCCAGATCACCCCTTGAGAAGCAAAAGAAGCAGGGAGAACGTGTGAGAGATGGAAGTGGGGGAGGTGACAGAGCGGGTGTCAGGAGGGAAAAATAGACAGGAGAGCGAGAAGATTTATATTTTTAGACCCGAGGTGCGGAGATATATAGATGACGACTCCATATAAATTTGCCACCATCTTTCAGCTAATTCCTGTGATGAATCGATGCGATCCTGGTCATCAGCTTTAACCGAGGCGATTAACGTAACATTTATGCTGTCGGTTTTTCCCCATGCAGCAGAATCCCACCTTTTCCCATCATATATCATCATCCCACAACATCCCCGCTACTGTCTCCTGGATTTTTTTTTTTTCCAGTCCAGCACCAGAGTCTGCAGAATTTCCTTTCTAACACACACTACACAGGCTAATGCCCCTGATTAACACAGCTCCAGCCAGAGAGGGAGAGCTAATTAATGAAAGTGGTGTTAAGTAATTTATATAATCTATGAGTTTTATTGACCTGTGTTGGTGACCAAGGAATTGATGCAACACCGACAGCTCTCTGGCACACCTTAGGATGGCCCGTAATTGATATAAAAAGGTCGCAATTTTACGAGACGAATACGTTAGCTAATTAGAGCGGCGATCCAGCAGACACATCTAGTGAGGAGGTACCACATCATGATGAAATACACTGTAATATTAATACTGCTTTGTCATCTGCTTTTTTTTTTTGGCTGAAAAATGGGGCTTTTTTAGCCTCCGTTGCAAAAGTGTCTAAAAGGTGGCGCTGCCTCAGGATGATTCCATTAAAGGAATAGTTTGACATCTCGGGACATGTGCTTATTTGCTTTAGCTGGATGAGATGATCGATACCACTCTCATATCTGCTAAATATGATGCTTTAGTTAGCAGACAGCTAGCTTAGCTTCGCACAAAGAAAAGAAGGGAAAAGGTGAAACAAAATCTACCGATCAGCACCTCTACATTTGACAAATTTTATTTTGTATGTTCCACTTTGGTTTTCGTAGGGGTTGGATAAAGCTGGAACAACCCCTTTCCTGGTTGTAGCGTAATGCTACAGACATAAAAGTGGTTTCTTTTCATCTGACTCAAATAAGAGTGTTTCCCTAAAGATCAAACCATTGCTTTAAGTTGTAAGGATGAAGAGGAGGAAAGAACAAAGCACACAGCGGAGGAAAGCCCCGTTTTGATCATACAAACGCTGCCTGAAGGTGATGTCTAAAATTCTGTGAAATACAGTTTCTCATTGGGAGGGAATCACTGAGAGCTAAAGGGTCACTCTGACTTCATCAATGGCCTCATACATGAATATCCAAAAACCACCAACAGGCCACTTAGACGTAAACACCAGTCAGGGCCGTGGAGATGTGTGAAGCCTCTGTTGTATTAAGAATAACATTGGTTGGGTACGTGATAAGGGCTGCAAGGTGGAGCTGTGGTTAGCACCGTTGTCTCACAGCAAGAAGGTTGCCGGTTTGGGTCCCGATGAGGACGCTGGGATCTTTCTTCGTGGAGTTTGCATGTTCTCCCTGTGCAGTGTGGGTTCTCTCCGGGTTCTCCGGCTTCCTCCCAAAACATGTTGAGGTTAATTGGTGATTCTAAATTGTCCGTAGGTGTGAATGTGAGTGTGCTTGGTTGTCTGTCTCTAAGTGTAGCCCTGTGATAGACTGGTTACCTGTCCAGGTGAACCTGCCTTCACCCTGAGTCAGCTGGGATAGACTCCAGCCCCCCGTGACCCTAGTGAGGATTAAGCGGTGTATAGATAACGGATGGATGGATGGATGGATGGATGGGTACGTGATGAGCTCTAGTAACATACACCCTGTTGAAGACAGGAGATTCAGAATATCAGGACGTCTCTAATTCTCCTCAATCTGTAAACATTTCTGCTTTTTCATACATTCCTTGCATCTCCAGACACTTCTTGGCACAAGTCAGTTTCATCTACCTGCTTCCAAATGCCCACAAGGAGTTTTAGCATAAGAAATGTTCAGTGACAATGCCGGCCTGCACACTCCTCATCACTGTGCTCACGAGTCTTACCTACAGTAGGCTATGAGGTACCAGATGGCCCCAAAGAAGAGCCATGTGACGGCGTAGGCCATGACAAAGACAAAGAGCGAGCAGCGCCAGTTGAGGTCCACCAGTGTGGTGAAGATGTCGGTCAGGTAGCGGTACGTCTCGCGCATGTTGCCGTGCTGCACGTTGCAGCGGCCGTTTTTCTCCACGTAGCGTTGCCTCTTGCGCCGAGCCCGGGCTGGGACAGGACAGAAAAGACACAATCTGATTACAGAAGAAATACAACGAAACTGGAGATCCTGTTGTTGTGGAAAAGCGTAGATTCCTTCTGGTGACTTCCTCTACACGCAACAAGACAAGTCTGTATGAGTGTCTCCGTTTCATAACCCCATTTCCAAGAAACCCTTTCAACAAAAAAAACCTTTAGAAAACACATGCAAGGCGGCCTTTTTAAATTTTCTGAAAAGTTTTTCCCGTTTGAAGTCACAACTCAGAGGACGGGAGTTGAATGAAAACGCGTGGAGCGATTGTAGGATAAACATTTGGAGGTGCCGAGGGACAAAAGCTACTTAGAGAGATGCAGTGTGGCTCAGAGGAAAGTCAGGCTGGTGAAGAAGGGAAAACAGAAATGAAGACAGACAGGTGAGGAGAAGAGAGCAGATGAAGCGCGACGGGACGACATCATCAAACACTCGGAGAAGAAAAGCTACAACGTTGGACTTTAGTTACTGTACGAGCCTGAAGGCAGTCGAGGGTTTTTTTTTTTCTTTTCGTGTGTTTTGTAGAGTCTTTTTTAACTGTGGGTGCACCCGGCTAGTACTGAGACGATGACACAATCAGGATACAAAGCTGCTGGGTTTTTGTTGTTTTGGTCACATCAACAGACAACACTGCATATGAATGAGTGAGCATCCTGTATGGAGCCGTATTTAGGCCGATAACATCAATCTTTAGCTTTTTTATGACGTGTATTTTAGCCATACTTTGTGACACCTTAAGACTCTAGAAAGTCTGTGTGCTCACTTTGAGAAACCATAATGTGACGTAGACTAAGTTGTTTCCGACATCTGCAGACAAAAACACCAGATATCCAAACAACCAAGGGCTCACATAACATAACTCCACATGTCCCACATCCTTTTATCAACAGTGTTTTTAGGTTTCAGGCTGCATGTTGTTTTTTTTCCTTCTATAAAGTTTGGCGCAAACAGAGAAGCTAATGGAGAGAGAGAGAGAAAAAAAAGATGTGCAAGACTGTCAGAATTGCTGAGGGGTGAAGCACTGCTGCAAATTAGTGGAGATGCTACTGCAAGAGAAGGAGAGATGGGGAGGAGAAGGAGGTGAAGTACGTGACTGTGGAGTGGGGAGAGAGAAAATGTTGTTGACTCCAGAGTGAGTCAACAGCACGCAGCTTCTGGAGAAGTTAAACACACACCAGAGGAGCATTTAGTGATGTGTCCGGCTTGAATTAAGGCCCCACTCACCCCACCCGAAGCGTCCCCTCTCCTTCTCCGTCCCCTGGGTCTTCTTGATGCGCTGATTGGCGTTGGCCTCTCGCTCGGCCAGCTTGGACTGGAACGACCTGTTGACCTTCGCCGAGGGGGGAGGTGATGGAGTCGTCTCCGTGGTGACGACGTGGCCCAGCTCCTCGGACACGTTGAAGACTCCCGCCGAGGCCTCGGTGGCCACCTCCACCTCCTCCCCTTCCCCCTTCTCCTCCACCGGCAGCGAGAGGGAGTCCGGGCGGGAGGGGAAGACCGAGTTCTCCAGCGCCATGGCCTGTATTTATATATATAATTATATATCTGTGTGTGTGTGTGTGTGTGTGTGAGAAGCGTATTAGTGTGTTATTGATATCCTCCCTAAGGCAGACTCTGTCCAGTGGCTATTGATTGGACCATTTGTTTGCTTGACTGAAGCCTGGAATAAAGAAGAGCACAAAGATGAGATGAAATCATAGAATCGATCAGCTGCTTTGCTCTAACAGTAATTCACCTGCAAATTATTTTTCTAAAAAAAAAAAAACAACAAACTCCACCACCTACTTGCTGGACACTCTTATGTGGCTTTAATTTCTTCTATTTCTCCAGATTTTTTCTTGTAGTTACAACAAGGTCAGTGCACTTTCCCCCCTCTGTCTGTTTCATAATGTGGCAACTTTTAAAAATGAAATTAAAGAGGAGGCATTCTAGTGTATGAGCCTCATCTTATGTAGTTTATAAAGTCTTAGTCAGACACAAAGGGGGAGGATAAATCTCTTTTTCTTTGAAACACAGCCTAATCCTGGAGTGCAGCGTTGCATATGCACATTTGGACCAATTTAACTGTTCTGCATGTTTCATAAAACGCCTTGGGGAAGGTGTGTGTGGGCCAGGCACATGCATGTGTGCGTGTGCGTGTTGTGTAAGTGCACTTGCTGCTATTTTAAATGTGGATTTACACACTACAGGGCTGCTGAGATTTTCTTACATAAATCCCCACATAAGAGTGAAACATGTAGCTGGACAGTGGGGCATGTCTTCTGGTGTGTTTGCACAGTAAAATGGAGTCCTGTGTAAGATGATGTGCGTCCATTTGGACAACTGGCGGATGGACGCAGGAGGAGACTGATGGTGACAGTCAAGATGACGCACTACGCCTGATGGATGGATCAGAAATAGCCTCTATTAAAGGGTGTCTCTGAGGCAGCCAGTGGGCTCCAGAAACCAAAGCTAAGCCTGTGGATCAATGTCACACACCTAAGAATGAATAAAATCCTACCTGCTCAGCGTAGCAACTTGTAGATGGATAAGACCAGATGTTCAATCATAAGAGAAATCTGCCCGGGATTGGCAGACACGGTTCGATGACACCCATTTCTGGTGTTTACCCTCGACGCAGCATCAGTCCACTCCTGCTCGCCTTTTTTCTTCTTCTTCTTCTTCTAGGAAAAACAAAGAGCACCTCGATCCGACCACTCAGCGCTCAGTAAATAAAAAAGCGCATCCGCTGAATCATCCGGCCACACAAATATAAAACAAAAAATAAAAATTCGCTGATCACGCCGAGGCTCCTCCGGCGGAACATGTGTCGGCCAGTGGACGTGGCGAAATGGTGGCAACAGGAGAACCCGGCAGCGCGGAGGAGAGCTCCATCATCTGTGCGTCGGACGGTCAGGTGTGGAGCCTGTGAGCGGCAGAGGATGCTGTCATCAGCCCAGCCCCTGTCGACCCTTCCCCGCCTCAGACGCTCCTCATCTCCACAACAGAGGGGACGCTCGGCTCCCTCCTCTCTGGCAGACCCTCAGCAGCTGCACGGTTCAGGGATGAGGAAATAATGCACAGGCCCTTTGTGATGCACTTACAATATAATAACGCCAATCTCGTTATGGAACACCCCGACACTGTAACACGATTTATTTCGATTTATTAAAAATATGTTGTCTTATTTTAATGCACATCTGTTTATTTTTAGCTTCGCTGCCAGGAAATTATTTGTAAAGCCCCTTCAAAACATGATGAAGAAATAATTTATGGCGCCTTCATTCATTCATTTTAAACTTCTGTTAATAGATTGGCAGATACAGTGTTTCGTGTTATCAATGAGATCAATGAGTTGATTATAATTAGCTTTATTTTGTAATAACCGCTATCCGGCCCCAGGCCTCCAGGTGGCGCTACATGTGTTGACCGAGGCCGGTGATCCGTCCTCCTTTTCCAAGATGTCGGTGTTCGGGCCAGTGGTGAAAATTCACCCCGTCGTTCTCGCTTCTATCTGCGACTCGTACGAGCGGAGAAATGAAGGAGCGAGTCGTGTGATCGGGACCCTTTTGGGTGAGCTAAAGCTTAAAGTGTCGCACCTCCGTCCGGTGGACAGGCTTTTATCGAAACCGGTGATGGATAGCGGGCTAATGTTAGCTTCGCGGCTAACGCATGCTGCGGTGGCTCAGTGCAGTTAGCTTACCTGTATGTGGCTAGCATTAGCTACCGTTAGCTAGCCAAACAGGTAGCCGCATCCCCTGTAACAGCTGGCTGTCCGTCCAAATGTACATAAATAAGTTATGTCTTGGCTATTTGTTAAGTCACTTTGCTTTTTTTAAACGTTATGACTTGTTGTAATTTAAATTTCACGGTACTGACGTTGATGTTAGCAGTTCGTCATGATTGTAGCCTCTGGTTTACCCTCCTGTTAGTTAGCCGCCTTTGCATTGTTAGCTAACAGCTAATACTTCATTTGTATCATTTGTTCCTCTCAGGTACCATTGACAAACACTCTATTGAGGTGACCAACTGCTTCTCAGTCCCTCACAATGAGTCTGAAGATGAGGTATGTTGTCACACTCATTAACTTCCAGCATTTTGACCTGTTTGTTGGGTAAAGATGGGACTGAAATACTCGATTGAGCTTTTGGAGATAGAATATTGTATAAATCCCAATGAAAGTTGTAAAAATTGCAGCAGCCAGATCACATTAGTCACCAAACAAACTACGTGAAATAAAATGTTAAAACTTAAATATCTAAAGTCTTCAACTCTGAATCTAGTCACTCAAATCAAACATAACAGCAGTTCCATGTCATTAGGGTTGAAACTAACTGTTGTTGTCATTGTCAGTTATTTCCTCAATGAGTCAATTTGTTGTTTTCTCTGTAAACTGTAAGAAAACCCAAATGTCTTCTTTTTTGTTTTGTTCAAAACCGAAAGATAGTCACTTCACTCTCACAGGCCAGAAAATATTCAAATTTAAGAAGCTGGAATCAGAGAATTTTGAGTTTTTCTTTCTTAAATATTTACTCAGCTTGTTGTATAAATGATCAAATTAGTTGCCAATTAATTCAGCACTTGACAAATAACTGACTCATTGATTAGGTGTTGCATCTCTACATGTAATATTCAGCACTCTGAAACTGTACTTGATGCACTGTTTTGACATCTTGTGTTGGTGCAGCAAGGCTCTTCATCTTAGTTTGAATTGAATTACACAGATGACTAAAATTACAGAGAAAATCAATGTTCTGCATAGAATCTGAGGGAATGAACTTAAGAATGAATCGATTAGACTTCAGACTTCTTTTAAGCAACTGCAACTGTTTTAATAATCAGTTTGACTCTTCTTATTTCTTTGAATATGTTCTGTTTTTTTATTCCTCGATGATAGTAAGCTGAATATTTTTGAGTTGTGGACAAAACTAAATATTTGAGGATGTCATCTTGGGCTTTTAGAGACACTGATTGACATCTTTCAGCATTTTTTGACATTTTACAGAAAAAAAAAATATGATGGTTCATTGAGAGTATAATGTAGAGATTAATCGATGGTGCAAGAAAATAAACTGAGAAACAGCTGGATGACTACCTTTGTACACTATAAAAGAGAGGGTGTTTTGTGAACATGTATCCTCTTCTACAACAGGTCGCTGTGGACATGGAGTTTGCCAAGAATATGTATGAGCTTCACAAGAGGGTGTCTCCCACTGAGGTCATCATCGGATGGTGCGTCAGTTTGTCATATTTGTCGTTTAAAGACTACATTGAGGAGAGTAAACATTAATCTTGAGTACATCTTTCTTGACAGGTATGCCACAGGCTTTGACATCACAGAACACTCAGTGCTCATCCACGAGTACTACAGCCGCGAGGCCTCCAACCCCATCCACCTGACCGTGGACTCGGCACTGCAGAGCGGCAAAATGAACATCCGCGCCTACGTCAGGTTGGCCGGCCTTTCTGTCACTGACTCTTTGTTTGTGTGATCAACTGCAGACGGAAAGGGCCTTTTCTGAATGTGTTTGTGTGTCTCGTCCACAGTGCGCAGATGGGTGTGCCAGGAAAGACAGTTGGTGTGATGTTCACCCCACTGACTGTCAAGTACGTCTACTATGACACAGAGAGGATAGGCGGTAAGAATACAAACAATAAACGAAGACAACTGTTTGGAAACAAAGGCTCTGTGACTAAAATCTGTGAAGCTCAAATTTGTCAGGGTGAAGAAATATTTCAATCCCAGTGTCACAAAAAACTTAGTTGTGTGCATGTCAAGGGACAGTAAACTGTAGAGAGTAAAATGTATCCTGTACTGAAACACTCCATCCTTGGGTTTCAGTGGATCTCCTCCAGAGGACACGTGTGACTCCCAGTCGTACCAAGGGGTTGACCTCTGACCTGTCCCAGGTGGCTGGTTCTGCAGCCAGGGTTCAGGACATGCTGACCACCGTGCTGGCTTACATCGAGGATGTGCTGGTGAGTATCAAAAGTGGGACAAACTATTGTCATTTACACTTAATAGGCATAGGTTGATTATCAGGTTGGCCGGATTGGAAGGTCCAATATTCTGCATTTTTACAATTATTAGGAGAGATATTTTTGTGAAGCGACTATCGATAAAATACACTGAATGAGCTCCTGTGGCTCTGATGCAGCTGACTTTCTCTGTTGTCACTCTGTGTTCTCAACAATGTCCTTCCTAAACCCTGTCAATCAACAATAAAAGCTGCTACTTACAGACAGGAACTGACAATCAGATTTTCAGTGCGACGCTGTGATCTGAAGGTGATGTAGAAAGCACTGCTGAAGTTATAATAAACACCACAGGCTTTCACAAGCATGCCTAATTTCCTCATTGAACTGAAAATACCCCAAAATTGAACTTCTTGGTGTCAGCGCCACTGGAACTTACTTTGCTGACAGTGTCAGGATGAGAGGTTCGCTGTACCTCTGAGCTTGCAGTTAGCGCTGCATGTCGCCTAAACATATTTGTAAAGTAAGATTGATTTTAACATCCTACTGTAACTTCGAGACATGCATCTCTAGCAGAAACACAACCTGCAAAAACGGAACAAGAAGCACAACCATCGCCACAAATCAGGAAATTATATACTTATACAGTGGCTAAGGCTATGCTAACGGCTAGCTGCCAAGCAACAGATTACGCTGAAACACTTTCTGGAAAGCAGTAACAAATTATACGAAGATGTGGGCCGGAGTAGGCCATAGAAGTTAAAGAACAGTTAAGAAAACAGAAAAGAACAACTGACATAAGTGCAAGAAAAAGAAACTGTTCCATCGATCTAACAGTAAACAGAAGAGAGCGTCCTAACATCATCACTCCTGTTTCTATTTTACATAATCAGTTCTAGTAATCATTATAAATGAAGTAACCCAGCTATGACAGACTGTCCTCTATTACTTGCTGTTAATATATCATATTTCATGTATATCGGTTCCAAGTATCTGTTGTCTGTCTTTCTTAAGTACCAACACTCTGCATTGGCCCTGGGGAAAGAAGAAAAAAACATATAGGTCGATCCCTAATACTTAACAATAAATTAATGTCCCTCACTATTTAACTCTCTGTCCATCAGCGGTCTCTCTAGAGAACATCTGAGAAGTAATTAGGTTTAACATTGACAGACGCCATAAAGCTAATGCTGTTCGATCTGTCTCAGTCTGGCAAAGTGACAGCAGATAACAGCGTGGGCCGCTTCCTGATGGATCTGGTCAACAAGGTGCCCACCATCTCAGCCGAGGACTTTGAGAACATGCTCAACTCCAACATCAATGTAAGTGTGCGCGTGTGTCATATACAAGAGGCTTTGCTTGTTGTCGGTCCACTCACATTGATCAGAGGAAGCGTTTAACTAGACGTCTCTTCCTGTTGTTCGTGCTCTCTCGTCTCATACTGCGTTACATAGAGCTCGTCCATAATATGAGTAGTTGACACACCTTGAGTCAGGACTCTGACTTTAAAAACTGTTGTATTCAGATGTTGACGGTCTGTTGTGTTGTTGCAGGACCTGTTGATGGTGACCTACCTGTCCAACCTCACCCAAGCACAGATCGCCCTGAACGAGAAGCTGGTGCTGCTCTGAGGAGGATTTCTTTCAAGTGATTCGTATTTAATTTTTGTACACTTTTTTTTTTTTTTTTTTTTGGCTGAGATGAATAAAGATGTTAAACAGTCACATGGCATTGATTCCCTTTCAGGTTCCGGAAACCGTCCTCAGTAATAGTGTAACTACGAATAATGAAATTTGGTTTCTCACAAACGGATAAAGAATGTTATGAGTAGGATTATTCTGCTAATGTTAGGTCTGTTTTTAAAAAAATTTATGTTCCAGAGATAGTTTGTAGGCAACCTGCAGTGGCTGCTGTTAACTCTTTGTGGCGCAGATCGACATGAATGATGAATTCATAATTAATGTTCTTTGTATAAATGCGGGGAAAAAAAGATTCTCTCAGCTGATCAAGTGTTTGGTGATTTTAAAATGTCTTATCGATAATTCATAACACAGATATTCTTAGAAATTTAGTCATTTTTGTTATGGTGCTTAATTTTAAGGGAGCATATTTTCTTGTTCTGAATCAAATAACCAGTGAGCTTCTCAGCTGATCAAATTTTAAAAGGCCAGAAAATATCCAAACACAGATATTTTGAGAAATTCAGTCATATTTTTTAATCTGTGGTGCCGCCTGCCGTGATACTCAGAATAATAGCTAATTTTACGTGAACAGTTTTTCTTTGAATGAATGAAATAAGCAAATTTCTCACCTGTTAAAGTGTTTAAAAGCCTGAAAACGAGAGAGAAATGCAGTCATTTCTCAGAATATCCAGATCCATTAAGATTTTTCTTTCTTTTGCTAACTGTTTCCTCTGTTAATCTTAATTAACATGGGAGGTATTTGACAATGCTCAGCATACAGAATGAAGGTGGTAAAACCTGATTTTAATTGTAAGACACGTTGATTTATCTCTACATAAATATACATTCAAATCAGAAGCAGAAGTTACAATCATTCTAGTCACACTTCCTCCGTGACAGGCCATGCCCGGCCTGAGTGAACATGTGAAGCATAGTGCAAAGAGTGGGCATGAAAAAGTCACACAGCCTGCAGTCCAGGTAGCGCGTGTCGGTCTACAGTGTCAGAATTAAAGCTGCTGTTGGATTTCTTATTGCTGAGGTGCTGCGGAGCCGCGCTGCCTCCATCACGGTTTGCTCTCGGGCTCCTTCTCGGCTTTGCTTTGCGGGTTCAGCATCTTCTCCACGGCGGCGTAGCTCTGCACCGCGCGGTCGTAGACCGAGTCCCCGGTGGACTTGGCGACGGCCGCCGCCTGCTCCGGGTAGTAGAGGGAGGCGCTCACGGTCATCAGGCCCGCCGGGTACAGGAGCTTCTTAATCCTGGAGCCTCTGGCCAGGAACAGTCCCAGGACCCCGGTGAAGCCGATCACTCCCGCCCGCGGGTAGAAGTCCTTCGGGGGGTCCTTCAAGTAGCCGTAGGTGTCGCTCCCGAACCGGACCACGCTCTGGACTTTGGGTTTGATTTTGCCGTAGGTGTTCTGACACCAGGCGGCGTACGGCTCCACCAACTTCCTGACGGTGGCGACACTCTCCTCCAGCTGACCCGCTTCGGGCTCCGCATACCGGGACATCTGTGCAGGAGCCGTGTACAGAGACAGCTCGTCCCGGTTCAGCGGGGCCGGGACCGGAGCTGGGACCGGGACCTCTTTGTCCGCGTCACCGGTGTCAGCGAAGACGGCGATCGGCAAGAAGCTCAAGGCTCCCGGCATGGCACTATCTGTCACCTTCAACATGATCCCGGCGGGCCATGCAGGGGCTACGGTGTCCGCGGAGGGACACGAGGGGCGGCGCCGCCTCTCTGATGTTTGACCGACGATTTTATTTGTGCTTTGAGACCCGATAACAAGACAAGAATTTTAAAAGAGTTCTGAGTAAGAGGAGTTTACAAAGATGTTGATTATCTAGAAATGCACGTGAAGATACTATTTTATAGATATTATTTTATTTTATGGAAAGTCATTTAATGAATGAATGAATGAATGAATGAATGAATGAATGAAGAAACAAATGAAATAAATATTCCAAAAAATAAAATAAATATTGTATCAAGAAATTAAAATCACCTGAAATAAATGAAAACAGTACCTTTTTTAAAAAATAGAAAGTTATTTTTGTATTACATTTCTTTACTTTATTTCCCAGACATTTTTTTTTATTAAACATAAACTGAAAAGTAATTTATTATCTTAATGATATGTACATTTTTATATAGACACTGCTTACCACTATGTATGGCTAGGCTTTATAAATAATGCCACTAAACTTAATTTGGATTTATTTATAAGTTTTCTCTGCGACCTTAATTTGAGAGTAATTGTTTAATTTTCTGATTTAAATGCAAAATAGGAGCCATAAATATGCAATGTGCAGCCCATAGCTGTTTAAATAAGCTTTATCTTCTTTTATTTTGTTAAATTCTTAAAACTAATAATGCATTTGGAACAACTATATATAAATATGACACTAAAAGCTGTAAAGTATACACACACCTTCTGAATCTTGCATGTTTAGGTATTTTTTCTACTATAATCACCATTCTCACTCTCAGAAAAGACGTTTATTAAACCCACAAAGCAATGAGCACTTTGTCTTTTACAAACACAAATGTTTATTTTTCTTTAACCAGAATACTTTTGCTGAAATTTGGAAGAGATTTTTAAAATGCAATATTTCGCTTAATTTGTTTTCCTGTTTTTACTGTAGACTTAATCTCTTACAAGTTTTCATTTTTATTTGTTATATATATTTTTTTTTTCTGCATTTCTATTGCATGTTTTATTGTATTTGCCACTAAGAGGAGCAAAGCGCTATATAAAATGTTTGCTTGCTTTTAGTGTGGTTGTTATTTGTATTATGATAATACGCCGCTGCTTGGTTGCTAGATTGTGATTTTAGTGACTATTTTTAGGCGAAACAGCTTTTTTTCATGACGTCATGAGCTTCCAGTGGCTTTAAAACTCTCATTCATTGTTCATCAGCGCGACGTCACTGGTTGCCATGGCAGCCTGAAAGCCTGCTCGTCTCCTGGGAAACGGCCAAGCGTCCCAGTTAGCAGTAGCTGCTAACTTCGAGGCTAACGTCCAGCAGTAAAGTTGAAACAGACTGTAGTTCTCATTTGTAGCTGGACGTGGTTGTCGTTGTTGCGTTTGCAGGGCGTTTTTAATTTAAAAAATAAAAAATAAAAATAGCGTAATTTGGCGGTTTTCTGAATGGAGTATTGTGGAGTATCATCCGTCCAGAACTTAGAGGCTCTGTCTGCCCTGTTGTCCACTCAGCAGGAGGAAGAGGAGGATGAAGACTGTCGAGTAAGATCTGCACACGTGATAATATAATAATAGAAGAAGAAAAAAAGAGCAAAAAGCAAGAAACAAAAGTATTTATTGCTGGGCACAGTTTCAAAGAGTTTGCATGTTGACATATATTTATTAAAACTAAGATTTCCATAGGATCTGCTTGTTTTTTTTCTTCACATGACAGTATTTCAACTAAGTGCTGAAACTGGGTTTTTGTTTAACCTAACAGTTTATTTCAACAGAATGCAGCAGCTTGTGCACACCTGGGTCCTGGACACATCGGCCCCCCATCCAAGAAAGAGAATGAAGGTAATCCTTGGATTCCTCCCGTATAACTCCCCCTGCCAAAAAACATATATTACAAATGTACAAACTGATTGTGTGTGTGTGTGCATGTGTGTGTTGCGGTTTATTTAGTATCAAGTGCCTACATGAAGAAGAACAGTAAAGATATCTGGAGTGAGGACGAGGTCTCTGAGGGCTCCCAGTATGATGATGTGATTGATTCACGGCCACAACCTGAGTAAGAAACACAAACATGCCGACGAGGTCAAAACTGGAAAAAGCTGGAATTTATTCATTTATTTATTTTGAATGCACCTTCTGCTGAGGATAAAAGAAGCTCTCATCCTTTGTCACTTCTTGCATTTCTTTGAGCTAAAATCATAAATTCCCACTGTCCCATGTAGATGTTTTAATCACTGTTTTCATCGTAAGAAGTTTAATTATTACAAATACTTGCTGTTATCTTTTTACCATATAATAACTGGCACAATATATACTTGTACTTTTTGTTTCTTATAGATTTCATCTGATATGATTTTAAGTGATTTTAATGAGGTCAGTTCTGTGTTGCTGCAGTGGTTAAAAGGAACTAAGTACATTTACTTAAATAATGTATTTAAATACACTTTTGAGGTATTTGTGCCTGAGTACTTCCATTTTATGTTTAGTTATTCCTAAAGGAAATATTATAATTTCTCCTTTACTATATTTATCTGACAGCTTTAGTTACTTTTGAAGATAAAGATTTTACACCATGTGTGACAAGACGTTTTTGAAATAAAACACACTGATTAAGGTTAAACCATGTGGTTTCCAAAATGTTTTGCTTATGACATCTTATAAAAAGCAAAGCTCACATCTCAGATGTCTGAGTTTTAAACAGCTCCAACAAATAGTTATTTTTCACTTTAATTTTTTGCATGGATTCAATATTTCACCAAAAGATTAGAAAACAACTGAGGGACTGATTTGTGGATCAGAGCTTTGTTTTTTTCCTTCTTCATTTTAATAATCATTGGCAACATTTCTGTGGTACCTGCTGTCTTTGTGTATAAAACTGTATTTAAAGTGTTTCAGACCAGCTCCACCTGCAGCAGCTGTAGCAGTAAACTGCTGCGGACACACTGATGCTTCACTGTTATTAACACAATAATGTCAGATGTAATTATATAAATCAGAGGGACACACTAAAGCTTGTGCACTTTGACATTTTCATGCATCTATTAGAGTATTTCTACATTGCTGTGCTGGTACTTTTACTTAAGCAAAGGCTCTGGTTATGATTTCCCACCACTGGCTGATTCTGTGTAATGTGTGTGTGTTATTTATAACCTCTGTGTGCAGGTATGAAATAATCCTGAAGCAGAGTGTGGGGACAGAGGATCTGTTTTTGGGATTAAGTAGAAAGGACCCGTCCTCCATGTGCTGCGAAGCCATGCTGGTAAATCATCGAGCATCACGGGATTTTTACACTTAATTTAATGCATTTTTTTTTTACACTGTAAAATGTAAATGCACAAGGATGCAATCAAAGAGAGAAAGAGACAGAAAATCAGACTTGATTCTCCCATTGTGAAGTGTTGGCTGGTTCCAGAGAGTCCATTTTAAGAACTAGATCATTTTAGACCTTTTAGAGCACAGGTGAGGCAGATTAGGTGTAAAGAATCAAATCTTACTTAATTACAGGAAGGAAATTTCAGTACTTTCACAGTCTTAGAAAGCTTTTTTCAAATCCTGCATTGGAAGTGAAGCAGTGAGGAAGTGACATAAAACAATAAAAGTCGGAAATTTGTTTCCTTTTTAAATAAGAAGATCAAAATGTGCACATCGTACAATATGAAAGATTCTGACTTCTTCCCACTCTTAGGTGAAAATCAAACTACCCGACACTAAAGCGACAGAGGTGGTCCTGGATGTGAAAGAGAAGTTCCTTGATCTACGGACGCCAAAATAGTAAGAGATGCTTTGAAAACGCTTCCTTTCATTTTTAATCCCCTCATGACTGAGCGGCAGCAGTTCAGACCAAAAGCTTCCCCTTTCCAGACATTTCCCTTTAATCAGAGGTTCACACCAAGATCTGAGGTCTGACTGCTGTTTCACACGACTCTTAACATCTTCCCCTGTCATCCGCCACACACACTCTGTCTCCCCCAGTGTCCTCTATGTTTCTTTAACCCGTCTGCTCCTTTCCTCAGCAAACTGGGTCTCCATCTCCCTCATCCGGTCCACAGCCAGGAGGGCAAAGCTCAGTTCTTCAGCGAGAGGGAGGAGCTGGAGGTGACTCTGCTAATGAAGCGTCCCCTGGACTTTATCAACATGCAGTGAGGAAAGGATGAAAACAAGCCACAAGTGTCCAGAAGAGACAGAAAAGATAAATCACACTGCCTTACCTGTGGGGGAAAAAAACAGAACAGGACAGAGAGATGATCAGCAGGAAACCTTCATATTTCTGTGAACACTACAGGAGTCTTTGGTACATGTGTGATCATTCCTTCCATTAAAACTTTGATTTCTAATAAATGTTTGACTTCTCTTCTTCTTCGACTTTCTTATGATTGAATAACCAGCAATCGACTTTGATGGACAGCAAACACGTGCTCGGGTTAATCCACGAGGCAGCCACGACTCCAGATTGTCATTTGATCCCACACAAATGAACTCAGGAATGTGAAGC
>NW_007579169.1:126749-153819 GCF_000690725.1 Stegastes partitus
TCTCGTAAAGGTTACTGACAATCTTACAGTATTTCACTGAAAAATAATATAATTTCCATGTAACTTTCATTAGCATCTAATACTCCGGGGCCTCCGCGGAGCCTCCCCGGTGAGCAGTGCCACACCCCCGGGCATCGTTACCGCAGCAGCAGCGGTGGTGTGATCATGTGACGCCTGCATTTCCGACACAACAATACAACACCGTATCGGTCTGCAATCTCGCTCCCACTCTCCCACCTCCTCCCCCCTCCAACGCCTCGCTCTCTCGGTATGGCGGACGGCGAGAGGTCCCCGTTACTATCGGATCTGGGAGATGGTGCCCTGGGCAGCGGTAACGGCGGGGTGTCTCCCGGCGCGGCGCCCTACAGCGTGCCCAGCAAACCATCGGGTGAGTATCCATGGAGCCCTCTCCTCCACCCTGCCTCTGTTAGCCTAGCTTCACGTTAGCATCCACTGACAGGGCATTCCGATTAGCCTGCTAGCTGGGCTGTGACAGTGGCAAAAAAAGAGTCGGCCTGTTGTGGCGGTGCTTGTGCATAATATGAAATAAGCTCACATGATGTTTGCTCGTGAGCATATTTTTTGTTGTTAATTGTTTTACTGTAAAGTCGTGAAGCAGACAGGAATCAGCGTTATGCTAGCTGGCTAACCTAGCAACCGTTATGTTAGCTTGGTTGCTAGCTCCCGCTTAGCACCGGCAAACAAACCTCACAGCTTCAAATTTGCAGCTCATTAATATTATTATCAAACTGTATTTTATTTACGGTTTCCAATACACGTTATAGCAGTCGTAGGGTGCCTACTGCATTTGCAAGCTAGGTAACTGTACCGCTTAGCTAGCTAGCATCCCAGTAACACCTGATTTGATTGACATGTAAGGAAGCCACTACGGAGGCTGCTGAGGGATGCTGCAAGACAGAGATGCGACCAATGATCGAGCACATACAGTAATGGAAAGGGCATGAGTTGTGACTCCTTAATTGTGTATCTTGTCTACAATGTAGTGTTGCATAACATTTGTAGATTAAACTACCCCACTCTCTCCCATATTCTGATTTAACTGTGGCTCTCACACACAGCTCGACTCCCATTTGTTCAAACTGACCCCGCTCAGCATTCCTGGAGTGTTTTTCTCCCAAATCTCCTTTCAGTTGAACTCGAGACCAAATCTTATTATCCTGTTTATCGTAAGACGCTACTTGTCATGGGAATTGGGAGGGTTTCCACTCCACTGTGCAACTCTTGTGACCGTGTTCCCTCGACAATCCTTCATTTGTCACTGCTCTTACTACTTTTGTGTTCTTCCCTCGTGCAGACTTCCCTCCGTTCCCCAGCCCCAGTCAGCCCTCGGTGCTCCTAGGGGAGGACCCTCCGCCATACTCCCCTCTCACCTCCCCGGAGAGCGGCAGCGCCCCTCTCATCAGCTGCAGGGTGTGTCAGAGCATGATCTCGGTGGAGGGCAAGATCCACCAGCACGTGGTCAAGTGTGCGATTTGCAATGAGGCTACGGTAGGTTTCAAGGGGGACCTGTAGATCCAAATGTAACACACAAACATGTTGCTTATATACTCCATCAGGGTTTTTTGTGGTTCAGAATGGGCCTTTGTGGGGTGACTACGCTCGTATTTGAAAGAAACCGATTCATTTTCCTGGTATTTCTCAAGCGAGGATAGCCAGAAATGTCCATTGTGCTTGAGGAAATAAAACCCCAATTAACAACTGGTTTAAAAAATTAATTGCTATTGCTACTCTCAGTTCTTATAATTTCCCTTTGGGACTGGCAACAACCTCGCCGAAAGTTCCTTGATGCAGGAAAAACCCTGTATATCAGCTGCTACTCCCATATACAAACATACACAGACGAGTATCTTTTATTAAAGAGCTGCTTGACAAGAAATACAAAACTTTTTTTTCCTCGTAGAAATCTAGTGGTATCTAACCACATAAATGTTTACTTTATCTCTGAAATATCTGCCTCTGTCCCAGTATTTTTAAGGCAAATGTGATTTAACATTTTGTGCAACAAGGCAATGAAAATTCAGCAGCATCTCTTGTCAAAGTCAGTGTCCTCGTCACTCCGGATAATCCCCAGAGTTTGCTCAGAGGTCACTAATAGTCCCTGTAATCCCTGTGAAAAGGATGGAATGAAACCGTTATTTTCCCCCCAAACACCCGCGTGTGTCGTGTTCATCCACCTATAAATTGCATTATGGGTAGGATATATATATCTCCTCTGATCAACAAGTAGGATTTGCAAGATACCAACTAGTTTGTCTCACTGTATGACATAGAAAGTTGATTTTTGATGCGATATGGTTCATGCATAACTTTGAGAATTCACCTGATTGATTTGGTCAGATGAGTACACTGTTGTTTGGACTTGCCTGTTATTATCGATACATATATTTTTTTAAAAGTTTGGTTGAAGTTTACCATAGAGGCTGATCAGAAGATGCAAAACTCACAATTAATTAAGCTAAAACACCTTCACTGACTCCAGCAGTCTGGCAGTGTCTAAAAAAGACAATAAATTAGCACTTTGCATGGTGTGTTCTGACAAAATTCCTCATGGAATAAAGCAATCAAAACATTTCAACACCATGAACCTCATCAGATGTTTGACGTAAAGGAATATGGTGAAGTTTCAGAGTAAGCTAACACTTAGGCAGAGAGGGAGAGAGACTGAGAAGACAGACTGTTAAGCAACTTAACTGCCGCTCGCTCAGCTGTGAGTTTTCTGTTTCTTGCATCTTGCTCTGCATGAAGAGAAAAATTGAGGATCGACTGACTTGAAACATTTCTTTGGCCATCGCCTTTTTTTTGGGCACTTTCATCATATAGAATTGGAGTGGATTGATGAGGGGCTGGTGTTTTGTGGCCTTAGTATAATTTTATTGGTCTAACTGGTATTTTGTGCCCCTTTAGCTTTTATTCAAATTGTATTTAATGAAGCATGTTTATTTAATTTTTACAGGAAAGCTTTATTGTAAAGCTCTGAACTGTTCTCAGTAACCAGACCACTGTGCTTGAAGTTGTGTCTCTAAAGGCCACGTCATGCTTTCTGCCTGTCTGCAAGGTTACATGCAACATAAACGTCATCATCCAAACAAGTCTATGAGCGTCCACCTAAAATTTGCAACCGCACGGACCGTCCTCTCTGTGATCGTATCGTCTGTATGAGGTTCATGGTGTTGAAATGTGCGTCAGAAAGACAAACGGTGCTTATAACAAATGCTTGTCATAATTCTCAGTCATCAACACCTTTTTAATTCATCATTAAAACAGTTGTAATGGAAGTAGTGGACTTTGGAGGAGCTTTGCTTTGTACAACCTTCCCATAGACAGAGTCCAAACATAGTGGGACAATAAGTTCTCCAGAAGTCTTGAGCTGGTTCTACACACTGTACTCGACACACCTCAGGAATAATCACATTGACACGGTGCTACAGTCCAATCTCTAACTAGAAGGTATCATCTGTAAAAAAGAAAAGTCACAGGCAGCATTTCAGAAAAATCCACGGGAGCCCAACATGTATTTATATGTTCAATATTAGCACGGCAGTGTGATTGTCTATGTACTGGTCTAATGTTTCTGAGAGAGAAAGTGGAATATGTTGGGTTGTATTCACTGTTGTTAAGGTTAGTTAATCATCTAAATAGTGATACATGATAAGTAGAAAGCTGCAAATAGAACCATCCATTCATCCATCCATCCATCCATCCATCCATCCATCCATCCATCCATTATCTATACACCGCTTAATCCTCACTCGGGTCATGGGGGGCTGGAGTCTATCCCAGCCGACTTAGGGCGAAGGCAGGGGACACCCTGGACAGGTCACCAGTCTATCACAGGGCTACACTTAGAGACAGACAACCAAGCACACTCACATTCACACCTACAGACAATTTACAATCACCAATTAACCTCAACATGTTTCTGGACTGTGTGGGAGGAAGCCGGAGAACCCGGAGAGAACCCACGCTGCACGGGGAGAACATGCAAACTCCACGCAGAAATATCCCAACGCAAACCGGCGACCTTCTTGCTGCGAGGCAACAGTGCTAACCACAGAGCCACCTTGCAGCCCCAAACTAAACAATCCCAGTGAGATTTCTTGTAAAGGTGGTGGAGGTTCTCCTCACACAGGCCAAGCATACAAATCTCAGCATATAGGATGTTACTGTTTGACACTTAGAAATTCCAATAGATTATAATAATTTTTAAAAAACTGTCAAAATGAGGAGGGTTGCGCTGACAGACATAATCCAAACGCGGTGAAACGCACGCAGAAGCAAGACTAAAAACACCTGACGTAGACTAACATTATTTAGAAGATGGACTTGTGATAATTATACTCATAATTACACAGGTAGCACAAATCATCTGACAGTGATGTACTGAAGTTGCTAATTTACTGACCCTAAAGACTGGCCAGCTGTGGGAAAAGACGCGACAGAAAGATGCTCAGCTTCAGCTTTAATTAACAAGTTTAAATTGCGTCTTTGACCACAGGAAAAAAAAAGAAAAAAAAAAACTATCCTGATGATGGCGACAGTTTGACAGTTGTACTGACTGATTATGAGACAGCATGCAATTTCAACTGCCAGACTCCCAGGTTGATGGGTCTCCACGAGAGTGCATCACTAACTATGCAAATCAGTGCACAGATGGAAGCAGAAATATGAAATGTGTCCTGATGTACTAATGGGCAATGAGAGCACTTTACAGATGGAACCAGCATATGTAGACGTACAGAAAGATGTCCGGAGTGTGTAGATGTGGACTGCTGGCCGAAGCCTTATACAGCATACAGCCGCGTTTACGCTGAAGTCCAAGTGTGAAAGCGTGCGTCATTTGTAATGCTAATGAAAACTGAACGATACATGAATTATTGGCTGAAATCCAAACATTCGTGGAAGAATGTGGACAGTAGGCCAAATCTGCTTATTGCAATATCTGTGGGACAACAGTTATTTGTTTTAAATAAACATGTGGGGTTCTCAGCATCTTTATTAGTGTTATTACTAGCCTTTATTAGCGTTAATTGGACTGCTAAATTATTCATATTGTCTCATAATAATTTTGTCCAGCCAAGCCTTAATTTGACAGCAGGAGTGGGATGGCAATCAGCACACAAGTAATTGCAAGTAAACAATATTAATTGTTGCTTCGCTGCCACGGATTTGTGTTGCAAAACCGGTCTTTATCACAGACGATGGGCTGTAATCATGAGGCAGTCTCTTAGTAGCAGTGACACAGCTGAGACAGCACAGGAAATGATTATATATTGAGGTGTCACATGCAAAGTTGCATGACTTATTTGCTCGTAACGAACATCATTTATACTGTGGAAAAGGTTAGTTTCCTGGAGCTGTGTGCTGTTTTTGATAAATGTGATACAGAATGGGGCTGATTAATAGAAACACCTGTCAGTATAACAACAACAACAGAATCAACACAAACTGCAGCCTTTAAAATGACCTTATAGATCAGTCTTTGAAGAATACCTGTCAACTTTATGAGAATTTAATGCACTTTTGCATCAGGTAGAAGAAACTCAAACGTTTCCACCAACACATGCCGACATGAAAATAACTTTAACCTTCAGTGCAGAACCTTTGTCTCCCCCTTCTGGCAGTGAGAGCAATTACACAAACACTGTCGACATGTTTCTGTTTCGTCTGGAGCATCAGAAACCTTTCTTGGATGCTTCCTGTTTTTTCCTGGCATTATCCGAGCTGCTGCAGCCTACTCTGTCTCTGTCTGGATGGTTCAGTTCTGGAACACCAGTCATTGCTGCTCAATGTAGAATACAATGCTACCAGATTTGAAAACTCCTGCATCCTGCAAAAAAAACCAAAAAACCAGAGAGATCCCGGTTACTGATGGGCTTAATCGGCATTATGCGGATTCGCTTTGGCAGGGCTTGACTTTAAAAGACATTCTTTTATTTGCAAAAGTCGCTCATTCCACCTTTTAATAAGTAAATCTGAGTGAAATTAGAAAATCCACTGTATAATGATCACTCCTAATATTAGTTTTCCCTCCCGGTTATCAGCTCCTTCCCCTTCAGTGTAGATATAAGCTTCACTCCCACACACATCGTGAGTGAAACTGATGATGGAAAAGAGAGACACAGTGTGATCTGGTTAGTCAGAGTTTAATGATGCAGCGGAGAGAAGCGTCAGGATGCTACCTTCATACCAAACAGAGGCATGTGACTTGTGCATAGGTGTTTAAATGTAACACTGATTTCCACTCTTGAGGCACTCAGAGGCTTTCATAACTGATTTCGTGACACTGCACCAACAATATACTTGGGTTTTAAAACCATATACATCCTCATTACATTTATTTACACTTTATTTGTCTGTATTTTACTTTCTTTGCTTGTTTTTTTATCTGATGGTTGCTTGTTTGTGTTTTTTTGTGAATAGATGATTTTCACATTTTCTCATAATGCATATTAAGTTGAGATTTGTTGAGTTTTTTTTTTATAATGTCACATTTACAATTTATGTTTGTTGTGATGTTTGTGCTGCTTTGTTTTATCATGCAAAAAAATAGTTTAAAAAAAAAGGCCAGCTGTTTTTAGGCTCGTGTGATCTTTAAATATAGGTCTGTAAATGAACAAAAATCTTTAGATATAGGAATCTTTAGGACAGTTTCAGATCAGATTTTTACTGATAGTAACAGCTAGATAAGCCTTTTGCTTTGCAGAAGGCCTTTAGCAGATCTTCAGCATGTTTCTGACTGTGCAGAGTGCATGTATGATGCTAGAAGCTTCAGTTTTAAATCATAGCTCTCTTAATAACATTACACAAGCTGTATAAGTATGTCTTTTTGTAATTTGAACTCTTGTTTGTTGAGAAAAAGACACACAAGACGCTATCTTCGTACCAGAGACATGTGACTTGTGTCATGGTGTTAAACTGTAACACACATTAAAGTTTTTCCTCACACAAACTCAAACAGTGGCCTTAATGACTGACTTTGGCCCCGTTGTAGTTTGGGATCTAGTGAGAGGAAGCAAAGTTGGCCACCTCAACAGGTGCTCATACATTATGCATTTTTTGAATTTAGGTCCATAGAGTAAAATAATCTTTATATATAGGACGGTGTAGGGTAGTTTCTTGCCACTTTTGTCTGATATCTTTATTGATATTGAGGCCAGATAAGCCTGCTGCTTTACAGAAGACATCTGTCAGGCCTGCAGTGTGTTTCTGACCGCACAGGTTGAATGTATGATGCCTGAAGTTTCAGTTCAAACCATAACTCTCTTATTAACGTTAAAGGTGCTGTGTAATAAGCTGTATAATGATGTCGTTTGGACTCTTGTTTCTGTCGGGGAAAAGACACACAAAATGCTGCCTTCATACCAGACAAAGACATGTGGCATGTATAGTGGTGTGAAAATGTAACATGGATTACATTTTTCACAAACAAATTCTAACAGTGGCCTTGATAACGGATTTTGGCCTTGTAGTATTTTGGCTGCTCCTGCTCATACAGTATGTATTTTAAATGAACATACAGTTGTGACTCGATAATGTCAAACCTTTTATGTTGGATAGCAAGGCTGTCGGATTGTCAAGACAGAGATCCAGATAAAAGGAGGACTTGATGCTTGAAGGCTCATTTATTGTTAGTATTTATTGTTCATAGTTGTTATAATAACTAGTGTTTTGTTAGAGCACTACGCATCGCTGGATTTCTAATGACCGGTGCGCTTCTGATTGGTGACATAAAATCTCATGTTGGAGTCGGATCCAAGGCTGTCGGTATGTTGAGGCCATTTTTCATGGGTTCCGTTCATTTTTCTTAAAAACCTGTCGGATAGCAAGGTTTTCGGATTGTTAAGGGTCGGATTATCGAGTCACGACTGTATTTGGATAAATGAGCATGAGACAGGCCTGCAACATGGGATTTTTGAATACACGCTCATGCCAACAAAATGTTTAGATATAGGACTCTTTTGGACAGTTTCAAACCAGATTCTTCTAATATCTTTTACTGATATTAGGAGCTATATAGGTGAGCTGCTTCGTAAAAGGCTTCTATCAGGCCTACAGTGTGTTTCTGACGGCACAGAGTGAACGTGTGATGCCTGAAGTTTCAGTTCAAACCATAACTCTCCTATTAACACTACGGTAGCTGCATAATAAGCTGTATAATTATGTCGTTTGAACTGTTGGGGACAATAAATCACCCTAACCTGCGATTCCTGTGCAGTCACTTCCAATATCTCCTGGAGTACCTTGCTCTCCCTCATGTTGTACTGGTTAATTCTCGTCCATCAAGAATAATTGGCTTGTTATCTGCTCCCATTCTAATCCGTTGTTCCGCTGCCTCCTATCTCTTCCTCCTGTGTTTCTGTCTCCCTCTGCAGCCCATTAAGAATGCCCCAGCAGGGAAGAAGTACGTTCGCTGCCCCTGCAACTGTCTGCTCATCTGCAAAGTCACTTCCCAGAGGATCGCCTGTCCCCGACCATATTGGTGAGAGATTATTTGTGTCTGTCTGCAAACGTGTGTGTGTGTGTGTGTGTGTGTGTGTGCGCGCACACCACTGTGAGACTGCAAGAACACTGCACATCTCTGTGAGGAAGCAGAGGAAACAAGGTGCAATGGGAGCAGCAGTCCCGTAATTAAGGCTGTGCTCCCAGCGCAGTTTACATGCAGTGCTCAGCGAGCCGGATGAGGAAATAACAGCCTCATTAGAACAGCCACATCATGCGTTTCACTTCTGCATGTCATCAGTATTATGAGAGGTGCGCTATAATACTGTATGTATTGTAACTGTTAGTGTATCTTATTCGTTGATTCAGGGATCATGTTCCCTGATCATCTGGACGTTGCAGCTAGAAACAAACAAAAAAATAATAATTACAAATTTCACTCAGCATCAAGCTGCTTTTAGTTGTTCACTAAATTCCTGCAGAGTAGCTACCAACCAAGTGCACGTGGATTTATTCATATTATAATATCACGGGCCAGAATAAACACAGAAGCCTCTGAACAGTTCAGGTGAATGTCACTGCTTTGGTGTGTATTTAATTTTAGGGGGTATTAAATAAATATTACAGGGTTGCTGTAAGTTAAAATACAGTTTGCAGAAAGAAAACTTGTGCTGTGACGGGAACTTAGCAAATAAAAATCCACAAAACACTTTTTATAGTATGTGATTTTTATAGTAGGAAAAAAAACCCAAGACAAGGCTGATGTCAGTCAGTGCAGATGCACAGCTCTGGCAGCTCATCTGAACATCATGCTGTCAGCAGCCTAGCGTAATTGGTAAGAGAGATAAGATTCTTTGTTTATGCTCGAGGCATAAAATGTGCAAGAGCAACATTTTTAGCCTTCTTTTTTGAATGTTTAAATTCGTGCTGCTATGTAAATATGTTTAATTTTAACCTGAACATCACAAAATCTCTTGTCATAAAGATCTGAAACCCATAAATTGCATCTGTCACCTTAAAATGCCGATCGTAAAGTTCGGCTCAAGGCGAAAGGGTTTGCATGTTTGAATATTTTGCGGTTGGTGGCGAATTACAGGCGAAAAATATTAACACAACTTAACAATTTATGGTGCTGCGGAAGTCTTGTTTTCGATATTAATTTCTGTTTTAGCTTTCTTTAAGATTGCTGCTTCTAATCTGTGACGTTCAGATCACGTTTTGCGAAAGTCCACATTATTAGTATATGAGTGATGGTAAAGCGTTGGAGGTGCACATTCCTCTTAGGCCACTTTTCCTGCATTAAATTACTCTCAGGAGTTTACCTCCAGCATCACTGTTTTGCATTCAAACCAGACATGCTGACTAAACCAGACACATCTCAGTGCCGCTGTCTGATCAGTGATTCTGAGCTACTGTAGGTGTCTGAGGAGCTGATTGTACAAAAGCGGCGTGCGTAATGAGAGGATTGGCGACTGATGGATTCCATAAAGCAAAGCCGCAGTCAGCCTTTGAGACGACTGCTCACAACATCGGGGCTTTATTATCTTGCTCTTGCACCGAATAATATCTTGAGTAAACTTGTGGCGCGACTGCTGACTTTGTGTGTCTGTCTCCTTCCAGTAAGAGGATAATAAATCTGGGTCCAGTTCATCCCGGTCCTGCCAGTCCTGACCCCCAGCCAGCTGGAGCTCGCGTCTCCTGTGGACACTGCAGCAACACCTTCCTGGTACTGACTCTCTCTCACTGCTTAAAAGAACATTTAATTGGAGTAAAACTTTTCTGAGCAAATACCCGCAGGATTTGGAGACACAACACTGTCTTTCTTTTTTTTTTTTTTTTTGTTAGAAGAACAGTTTAGCTGATTTGATTTCTTGGTAGATGAGAGGGTTGATATCACTTTCAATTGTGCCTGTCAAATATAAGCTTAGTTTAGCTCAGCAATAAAGACTGAAAAGACAAAACTAATTAGCCATCATATCACATCCTAATTCATTGCTCTGTACAATAAAAATGTGGCTTGTCATCTCTTTTAATGCCACAATGTATAGATATGAAGCTAATGTAGATCTGCTTGTTTAACCTTGACAGAGGAGGAAAAACTCCATGAATAAAAATCCACCGATAGATTAATCCTTGACCTTAAAACATGTAACAAAACCATCTTTCTAACTTCAGTCACATCTCATTGTCTCCATTCATTCCAGTGTGAAAACTACACCCTGGCCTTTTTCTTGGTCAGAAACAACAGACGCCACACTAGTAGAACATTTGAATGAGCTTTTATGCGACACTATCCTTGTTAATAAGAGCGCGAATAAGGAAACGGATGAAAAGTAGCCGCTGCTGTGCATCTATCAGCGCCACGGAGGCGTGGAGAGGGCGACGCTGAGTGGAGTTTATGATATTGCGCCGCCACGCTTGGATGGCGAAAACAGCATGCACGCTGGTATCTTTTATTAAAGTGAATTAGTGATCAGTCGCCCTCGCACATCAATAATAACCTAATTTTACACATAATCCATGATGCCGATGATACAGAAAACCAGAAAATGCTCCGCAGAAATAGAATATTATTTTAGAGACGCCCTTAAAAGTTCTGACGCCCTGTTCAGGAGGAGGAGCCGGCTCTCGCACCCTGATTCAGTGCACGAAGCTGGTTTCAAACGTGACAAAGTTCTGCTCTTCAACAGGATTTCTGTTGTGTTTGAACCGTGCATCAGATGTTCAGGTTTCTACTTTCTGACGACACCATGTCTATGTCTGCCCCTCATCTGTACCCAGACATTGTACTCGTCTTATTAGCTCTCTTTCTCATTTGCTACTCAGCTATTTGCGGCACTTTAATGCGCACGACCCGAAGCGACCCCATCAGTGTCTCCTCGGAGAGACTGTCATTATCCCCGATTTTAGACGAAATCACTTCTCCCCCCCTTTGCTCCGATGGCCGAGTTTTTTCACCTCGTCTTCCTGAACTGTTTGGAACTAAAAGCACTTTTGATTTCCATCGTGGTCACATAAAACATCTAAAACAAGCAGTTCTGAGCGACCGTAACGCTGCCCTCGGGTCAGGTATCGACGCCTGAGCCGGCTAAAGCTCCAAAAGCTTCTCAGTAGACTTTCTATTAAATTCTCTGTTTACCTTCTCAGTACTTATGTCTGTGCACAAATCTGCCTAACTCCTGCCAAGAGTTTTTAAGATGTATAGCAGCCGGTATAATGAATTCAAATTATTAGCAGCGGTGTCAGTAGTATTGGTTTTATTCAGAAAACATGAATTGATTATACTTATCAGCCTCTGAGGCAGTGAGTAAGAATTGCAACGTCAGTACAACCAGCATTTATTAAGTTTCTGGCACAGGTCCTCACCTCTCCCGTCTCTTTGAATGGCACAAACCCGAAAAATACATAACCAATAAAATCACATTCGCTATAGAGAGCCAGGATCCAATAAACATGTTTTGAAGAGAGAACGCATTACTGTGCAGAATAACTGAATAATAAAACTGCTTTGGCATTTACTTTTTTTTTTTTTTTTTTGTGGCTTTTCAAGTAACGCTTTTATCATCTGCAGCCCAAGTGTCGTGTGACAGTTTCAGTAGGCCTGCAAGCTTTTTGTTGTGAAATGTACTGTAGCAAGTGAATTATTGAAAAGCCAAAACATCCAAGCTCTGGGCCGAGTAAATGTTGAGTTATCGGTGCAGATCAATAACCCTATCAACTCTCCGCTGATATATCGCGGTCATTTCGTGCTAAGGGTGAAGTAAAAATTTTTCTTGCTGCTCTTTTAACAATCAGCGCGACAGGTAAGGATGGTTTAAATATACGGTGAAGGAGATGAGGTCGGTACAGTCGCAAAAGGAGAAGAATAGAGGTGTAAAATCAGGTTAGATGAATGGCACAGGGTGTCGAGGAGTCGGCTGGACCTTTTCCCACCTGCTTTAAGATGAGGTGACTGAAGGAAAATACAAATCTGCGCCCCAGGTGGCCTCGCAGTGAATCTTTTCCCGCAGATGTGGTGATAACGTTCTCCTGTACGCCGTTTTCCTTCACAACAAGAAGAATGTACGGCACGCACAGTGGATTCTGCTCTGCTGGGTTTACAAATGTATCACGGCCCAACTTTGGGGAGAGAATATGTGTCTGTGTTGTGAAGGAATACCATTTTTTTCTGTCATTTTCTTGTGCAGCGCAAAGCACCTGTTGCCAAGAATTTGGATGTTTGTATTCAATTTCCTCAAGGTGTCAGTAGGCGTATTGAAAAAAAGAAGAAAAAAGAAAAGAAAAAAGAGCTTCTGTAATTCATAGAGGAATTCATCTTCCAATTCATGACTTGTACCTGGCATCAGGGTTTTCTCCAGGCAATCTATGCATTTTTTTTGGGCTATTTCTCACTTTTTTATTAACAAAAATGTCTGTTGTGCTTGAGAAAGTGGAACCTAAATTAACAACTGGTTAAAAATATATTTTCTCAGTTCTCGGTGCTGGCGATTTGTATTTGCCAGTGACTGAAATAAATAGTCTTTGGTGGCAACTATATGTAGGAAAAAGAGTCGCAGGCTCATTGTGGATTCATCTCTCATCTATCAAAGAAACAGATCAATAATCAATTGATAATTTGGATGATTTATCAAGCATATACAGTCGTGACCTGATAATCCAACACTAAATGTAAAACCTCCTTTTATGTTGGATAGCAAGGCTGTCGGATTGTCAAGACGGAGGTCCAGATACAAGGAGGGCTTGATGCTTAGAGGGTCATTAGTTGTTAATATTTATTGTTTATAGTTGTTATAATAACTAGTAGGGCTGGTCCCAATAGCACTTCCTGGTCTCTGGATATTCAGGCCCAATTAAAGATGACTATCCCAACATGCGGCGCAGTCGAGGGGGGGTTACCCGTTGAAGCACTCCCCTGGGGCGGAAGTGTCCAGAACACACGGGCAGTTTGTGGCTGCTGATGCCAGTTCAGTTAGCGCTCACACTTCTGTTTCCACCATCGGTGGCGGCGGGGGAGTGGCAGATACGCTCCACCGTTACCATCCGTGTTTACTTCTGTAAACACTGAGCACGCTCGCTGCGTGTGACGTCGTCGTGTCCTCTTCTGCACATGCGGGACACTTTTGGGTCGTATGAAGTTCACACAGCAGATCACATACAAGTCGTGTTTAACTGGAAACGTGAACGAACTCGCAAAGAAATCCTCATTGAGCATCAAGTCCTGCAGTGTGAACATAGCCAAACTGTGGGATTGTTCAGTCAGATAATACGCTGTTATCCTTATGTGTGATATTAAAAATAGCCTTAACATACCGACAGCCTTGGATTCCGACTCCAACATGACATTTTATGAGTTCCATTTTTTTTCCCTAAAAACCTGTCAGATAACAAGGTTTTCGGGTTGTTAAGGGTCGGATCATCGAGTCACGACTGTACATTCATAAACATTCATGAGTTTTAGCTTCTAAATGGTGAGGTTGTTTTTCTTATATAATTGTAAATTCAGTATCTTGAACGATTTTGATTGTTTTTAAGTAGAAAGGAACAATTCTGTAAGACTTTACAGACGATAATCTATAAATATGTTGTTTTAGTGCCATAATCAGTTACATGACAAACACTCCACGCTGAGGCCTTTACACTCGCTCCATGACTCACGCAAACTCCTCCGATCAGGCCGCTAATAGAAAAACCTTCTGACCAGGGCAAACACATAAAAAAACATCATTCATTCTGACTTCCATTAATGCATTATAAACAACCAGTGAAGGACTTTTCACTCCGACACCTGCTCACATTTGCTTTTCTATTTCCCACACAGCCACACTCACCTTATTTATCTGTTTGCCTGGTACATTTTATCTCCATGTGTGTGTGTTTTTTTTATTGAGAGCAACCCAGACACACTGATCTGTATGTTAGAATGAAGATCAAAGAGAATCACAGCGAATGCAGCACTTGGAGTGTTGTCATCAGTGTAACTGATAACTTGGCGAATGTGTGGCTCGGGGTTTTTTTTTTTGGCTGAAACTGAAGCTTTCATCTTTCTCTTTGTAAATTTCAGTGGACAGAGTTCACAGATCGGACGCTGGCCAGGTGCCCACACTGCAGGAAAGTGTAAGTAGCTATAAGCAAATCGTCCGCTACGCTCTTCTACTCTCACTGTACTTTTTTGCTTTCATATCTTTTGGCGTTTGCTCAGAGACACCCAACAAAGAAAGTGAAGGTTTTTGGCTTCACTGTCTCTCATGCAAGTGTTCTCTATTTCAAACTAAATCAAACGTGTTACATTACGACTTGTGGCTTTAACCTCACGTGCCTTAAAGCCTTCGTGTCTCATAACGTCACGAGGTTTCTAATCTGTGGGAGTTTGTTTGGTGTATGTGCATTCCTTTATCAGTGGCTCCACAAGCTCCTTAACACGGTCAGCAAAGTTCAGTAAGAAAGTAGAAGCGAGTCTGCAAGGATAACCAGCTGTGACGCAGGATGAATTCTTGAGATGCCAACTTGTAGTGAGAAAAAATCTGTAATGTTACGGCTTCATGTGACTGTTTTTGTGACTTCTTGTCACACTTGTTTTAATGAGCACATGCAGAACATTTGATTAAGCGTTAAAAATGTGTGCTAACTAAAAAACAAAACAGTGTGTTGCCTCAACGACCTAAAGTGCACGTTTCTGAATAATCAGCTCAGACCTTACAGGCAAAACAACAGACATTTGTGAGCAGATGTGCCAGTGCATCGGTTGTGTTACTGCAGTGCACAGGTGTGCCAGTGCAGCCTCCATGAGCAGCTTCAGTCCTGAGCTTGTCAAATCCAAAATAGCCCCAAAACCTGGACCGAATCTGGCCAGTTGAATTCCTGCAGGTGTAACTTCATCCTTCATGTGTTATTACAGCTCTGAGCTCCCAGCGAGAGTTAACTTTCATTGGTCTCAGCTTTAAAAAAAAACAAAACAATTCATTCATTCCCAAAATTAAAATTGATGGACCTTTTGTGCTTGAGAGATATCAAATTAATTTATAGCAACCATCCCTGCTATTTAATAGAAAAGCACAGGTGTAAATAATGCAATTAATGACGGCTTAATTCCATTTAGCTGCTCCAGTTTCAAGGTAACGACGTTGTACGTGGCTCACTGTCACTCTGTTATTAATGTGAGCAGCTGAGCTCTCCCTGCGATGAGTCAAAAAGTGCAAAAGTAAAACGCTGTCGTCACTGCGTTCATTTAATCTTCTGTTAGAGCTAATTGCGTCACTCTTTCCCCCTGCAGCTCCTCCATTGGTCAGAGGTATCCCCGGAGGCGGAGCTTGTGGTGTTTTCTACTCTGCTTGCTATTCAGCATTTCCACCGCCGGTCTGATGGTGAGTGGACGCCACACTGACATCCAGATAAGACAAGAGACTCCTTGTTCAGTATGAAAATCGATTATAAATAGCCGCCTTGCAGGCATTTACCTTTTTTCTTTTCTTTTCATGTCCTCCTTTTTTTTTTTTATTCTGTCATTTGAAAACCTGACAATTGCAGATAAAACGAAGGCGGCTGGAGGAAGGAATGCGATTACAATCTCCACTTTTGTTGTCACTTGTTTTACATGGAGGGCGTTGCACCTCGCGGCTGCTCTCCAGACACTGCGTGACAGGCTTTTATTTATCAGGGAGATATAGCACAACCTGCTTTAACTGTAACAGCAGCTTCAACACCCACAGAATAGCGGCATTGAGCATTTCTGACCTTCCGTTTTGTCTTCTTCTCCGCTCAGGCTGATTCGCGTGCGGCCTGTCGAGGCTCACAGGGCTTTATGTGTTCTCTGTTTTCAGCTGTTGCTTTCATTTAAAGGATTAGAAACGGTGTAAATGTTGAATACCATGAGAATTATATTGTCGATTTTTATAGGTTGTGATGAGAGTCTGACATCAGCCCACAGAAAGAACGAGGTGGTCCGTATGTTCTGTTCCGTGAACAGCAGAGGGTGCAAGATGAGCACCAAACAGTGAAACCGTTCAGAGAAGCATACAGTACTGTAGCTGAGCAGCACCAGGAACAGTAAGCAAAAGTGCACACATTAAATATGCCGTGTTGAAAGCATTGCATAATGCTGTTGTAGTGGCAATAAATGTCACAACACGGACTCGCGATATGTTTTATTAAAAAGACGCTTTTATTTATGCGAGTGGTTGCGAGAGCACGGAGCATTGACAGTTTAATCTTCAGAGGTGTGCATTGCATCAAGAACCTGTTAGAAGCCAGAAGTAAGAGATCAAACCGCATTTCCAGACTGCTCTTAATAATAAATAAGAGAGCAGAGGTTTTAAATGAACAGTAGCTAAGATTCATCAGCATAACGGCTTTAACGTCCTGGAATCGTCATGTATCCCCAAATCGGCAGCAGGAGCCGAGAGGTGCCACTTAAATTGTTATGACCCCCGAGAGCAGCTTGAATCATTAAAACTTTACAGATCATTTGTAGAAGGAGAAGGAAAGCTCGAGTTCAGGCATATTGATATGTTTTAGCCAGGTGTGATTACCTTACAGTGATTTCTGTTCGTAACATACACATAACCTGATCTGGGTGTCTGCTGCTGGCCTTGGTGGTGCGTTCTAGATGGGAGTGTTTTAATTTTAATGAGTACAGTAAGATAAAACAAATGCTCCCTAAATTAAATTTCACGATTTTTTTTTTTTGGACTTTTTATGCCCATATTAGCTTTGCTCTGGTGTTGTGACTTTGAAACAGATATTCATATTTCCACATTCTCAGACAATCCCTGTGGGTTCTCTCAAAGTCACTTTTGCCATCTTCATTAAATAATTTTCTTCTGAGCAGCTGCACACTTAATACTTGATGAGGAAGCTATTTTCTGTCTTATCCCCCAGTCACTCTTAAGTGTTGAATGTGAGCTCTGTCAGACAGAAAAGGAAAAAATCAGTGTCACTGGCATCAATCTGGTGCAGGTGGATTAATCACCGAGACTGGATACAGAAACTGAACTTAATGTTTTTTCTTTGTGTGGGATTTAGAGCTGCACTAATTAGTCAATTTGTCACTTGAAATGCCAAAAAAATGTGATGGTTTCTGCTTCTCATATGAATATATTTGGGATTTAGGCTGATAGATGAATAAAAAACACTTGAACTGGAAGTTTTTCTGGGGTTTTGTAGAAAAGTATAAATCGATTAATCGTCTGAACCCCAGATTCCTGCTGGCGAGATTATTGTTTACAAAAAAAATGTGAAAATCGCGCCATTTACTGGGTAAAAACAGGAAAAAAAACATATTTTTAATTTTCAAGTGCACCTTAAATATCTGTGACATGCTGTTTAGTCGAAGACTTAACCAAACCTAAGCTTACAATTAAGATATTTTATTGAAATAATTTTATTCTTCATGTCTTAATTAGAAATTCACCAAAATGAAACCTTTTCCTCTCATCAGATTCTGTTAAAAACAAAAAAAAATCTGCAATTTTTGGAGCAACTGGGAAGCCATTTGTGACTTCGCTGCTACTGAGTGTCTCGTGACAAAAATTCAATCTGTTTTCAGCTAAACTGCAGACTGTGTTTACACAGAGCAGAGAACAGCATGAAAACATACTGAAACATAAGCAGTAAAGCATCTACAGTACGTAGGGTCACCACGTATCCAGAGAAATCCACCTTTAGTTTTCCTATATTTTTAGGATTTATGGCGTAATAACATGTTGTCGTGGTTGTTCTGTTTCCACAGAGGAGCAGGACTTTATATTTCAGTGAAAAATGAGCCCACACTGACGTGACAAACATCCCGACGCCGCTTGGAGTTCAGAAGGTTAATCAACGGGATGCTTAACGGTGGAAATTACTGGATACTTAACTGGAACGCTGCGCAGATTAAGGCAACATAATCGGGTCAAATAATAAATGCGGAAAACATTTTCAAACATAATTGCGCTGTTAGCTCTCTGGTTTCTTACATCCAGCCTGATTGGACTTGGAGCTGGCTCATTAAAATCAGAACGCACCTACAAGTTCCCTTAAAGGGCTTTTTGAGAAATCCTAAAAATAAAACAAAACAAAAGCTTTCTGGGCTGCCGTTTTGTCTCTCCAGGCTGGAACGTGGGTGAAGGCTCAGACCTACCAGGGGATCTACGCCTCGTGGGCCGTGCTGCTGCTCCTGGTTCTCGTCACCCTGGCCCGGGCCTTCTACTGGGCCTGCATGAGGGTCAGCCAGCCCCTCCAGAACTTCACATAGAGGCCCCCCTCCTCCTCCTCCTCCTCCTCCTCATCTTCCTCCTCCTCCACCTGCTGCACCTCTCCTCTCAACCCGCCAGGCAGGAGGAGAGATGGCTTTAAATAAAACAAAAACAAAACAACAAAAAAAACAACACAAAAAACACAATATTTATTTAAATCCAACTCCAGGAAGAAAAAAAAAAGTTCTCCTTCTGTCCCTTCCCTTTTAGTCAAATGTGTTTCTAAAACTGGACGGCGGCAGCTGCGACTGCTATATATCTATCGGTAATTATGATGACGCGTATAGCCTACTGTACTGTTTATCTACTCTAATCTCGTGGCCAGTGTGGGGTTCATTTTAACATTTTTAACACCTTTTTTGTTCTTCTTTCTCTTTCCCCCCCTGCGCAGTTTGTACATTTTGGCTTCAGTCTGTGGCACATCCGTCTAGGGCTTAAAGTTAAGTCTTAGATGTCAATATCATCCCTGTTTTTGTTTTCTTTTTGTTTTCTTTTTGGGGTGGGGGCGGGGGGACGGACTCTCCCTTTTCCAATCCTAATTTGACATTAGTGTTTCAGCATTTTTAAAACAAGTCGGATGAAGCTAACACGTCGATGCCAGTAGAGGACGAGCGGCTGGAGAGCCTCCTCTTTTTTTTTTTTTTTTTTTTCTTCTCGCGTGAATCAAAAGATCAAGTAGACGTTAAAATGTGTCGGAAAAATTCAATTCAGAGGTTTGTGAAGGTAGGCTATGATGTTTCTGAACGCAGTGTTTATGCTGAATTATCCCCTGGGACTGACTTTGATCCAAAGCAGCTTGAAAGCCTTAAAAAAAGGAGGTGCGATAGAAGGATTCAACAAACACACACACCAACACACATGCAGACATGCACAGCCACATGAATTCACGCTGTTACGCCACAAAAGCAAGATGTTTAAAAAAAAACAAGAACGGTTTGTTAAAATCCATCCCAGCCTCTGTGTTCAAAGACAGACCTGCAGACAGAGTTTCTCCACGCTGTTGTCCTCGTCTGAGTCCAGGAAGTTGGGTGTTTTGTTGCGGTCCAATAAGAGTGGAACCACATCTATATCTCCTGTTGTTCTTACACTTCACAGCTTTTTATTTAACAATTTCCCCCCCGTAGTTCTTTCACATATCTCCAGTCAACGTATCATTAACAGCAGAGCTCGGCAGAAGCCTTCCTGCTATTTATTCTAAGACATACTTCTACGTTGGGCTCTCCAAAAACACAACAGAATATGAAACGAATGGGTGCAGCAGGCTTTTTGGAAAACTGATATCTGCCTCCTTATTTCCACAAAAGCCTGCGAGTGTATGTGAAGTGTTTCAGAATTGCTTTTTTTCTTTTTGTTTTCCGCTTGTACGTTTTCAAACTTACAAACCGGCCCGGTCTTGAGGAGCTGAATTTTTCATCTCTTTGTGCTAAAATACTTATTGACAAATGCGTCACAATTCAAGTAACAAATTTGCACAAAAGCTCCATTTTGCTCAATTCTGTTTGTGTTTTTGGTTCAATTTAGGATCATTAGTGGTGGAAATGTGTTTTTCTTGTCGCTGAAGACAGAGGCTGGTGGAGAATGTGTAGAGGAGGAAAAGCTACAGAATAGGTCAGTAACACACACTACATGTACATTCAGTGTAAGTCCCATAACTGTCTGTGGTTCTGAATGTGGTGACATTTCTTTGTATGATTTCTGTATGATTTTTGTTTGATTGTAAATATATTTGTGTACAATGGGAGCGACCGAGCGAATTCAGTCGCACTCCGAGCTTAACACTACTGCTGTGATCGCTGCAGAAGTTTTATTTGTCGTTTGTAAGAAGGTTATTTTTGCAACTCTTCACCTGTTACATATTTAATGATTTGATTAACTACTAACCTAATAAGCCTCTGGACGCGTGTCCAAACAAAAACCTTGAACACACACACACACACACACACATCGACGAAAACATGATCACATTCCCAAGCGATGACATCTCACACACACAAACACACCCAGCACCTTATACAGTAGTGACAAACACTGCATACACCGAGTGAGACGAGATGAAGTTACCCTGCTAGACTGAACCGAGCTGTTGACGCGGATGTCATGTTATTTATTATACACACTGCAAAACAGGATCACCTAAACAATTCGCTCTTTTATAGTCTTACAATCTCACATATTGCAGAAGGAAAAAAAAAAAAAGTCTGTTACGGAGTGAGATTATTTCATTTTCCTCCTCCTCCTCCGACGCTGCTCCAGGGCATTTATTTTGTTTCTTTCCTTTCGATACAATAATCTGCCAGTTTGGAGTTGTGCTCCACGCATTCGTTTTTTTAAAGACGAGAAAGACAAGATGATAGGACAGAATTTAAGAGGACACGACTTGTTTAAGAAGAGCCTTTTTTGCAGTGGAGTGACCACGTTTTATCCATGACTGCAAAAGACATTAATCATGTTAATAATGCCAATAATCAAGAACCTGGCTGAAGCTCTTTTCAGAGTTTGTTTACACTCAAATAAAGACATGATGATGTACAAAACACGTGACGTGACTTCTTTGTATGTAAAACTATTTAACGCTTTTGACATCACCTGCCCACCAACTCTCTTCTTTTTTTCTTTCATGCTGTCTTGCGTTGGATGTTTGCACCAGTATGTTCCAACCTCACAGCAGCATTTATCCAGTTCTTCTACCCAGTTATTTAAACTGTTTGTCCATTATTATTGTCTCCTCGTTTCATCCACCCATCCATTTTCTATACACCGCTTAATCCTCACTAGGGTCATGGGGGGCTGGAGTCTATCCCAGCCAACTTAGGGTGAAGGCAGGTTCACCTGGACAGGTAACCAGTCTATCACAGGGCTACACTTAGAGACAGACAACCAAGCACACTCACATTCACACCTACGGACAATTTAGAATCACCAATTAACCTCAACATGTTTTTAGACCTTGTGGGAGGAAGCTGGAGAACCCGGAGAGAACTCATGATGCACGGGGAGAACATGCAAACTCCACACAGAAAGATCCCGGGTGTGATTACTGGGATGCGAACTGGTGGCCTTTTTGCTGTGAGGCAACAGTGCTAACCACCGCGCCACCTTGCAGCCCCTCCTTGCTTCAGTCATTATTTATTTATAGCTACATATTGAAATGTCTTTTAAAATGTATCCTAATTTTGTTATGTGTTCATTACTTTTCGCTAAAAATTTCATCTGCTTAGTAAATATTAGCTCATGATTTTGACAATCTACCCTTTGTTATAGTTTAAATTAGCTTCCCTATTGGTTAAATTCATTTAAAATAATTATTTCAACAGATTACCAATTATGGTTAAATCACTGTGTCAACCAATTATGTGTTGCTCTTAGCAAGGTTGTTTATTTAAACTTAAACTTTGCTTCGCATTTACACCTTTGCAAAGTACTGTTCCATGACTTTAAACTATTTCTGTGGAATGACGCCTAATTCATTATGAAATAAGTAATTATGACTATGAAATTAATTCTGAAATATGTAAATGAGGCAATAAGAAATCAAAGTACCTTGAAATAAATTAAGTAAATATAAGGGAGTCCTTTGGAAAAAAAAAAAATCAGTTTTAGTGCAAAACCTTATAGGTTTACATACTTTTCTTTAGTATTTGGTAGCGTTGCCTTTAAACTGTATGACGTGGGTCAAACGTTCTGGGTTTCCTTCCACAAGCTTCTCACAATAGTTTGATAGAATTCTGGTCCATTGCTCCTGACAGAACTGGTGGAACTGAGTCAGGTTTGTTTGCTCCACACGCCTTTTCAGCTCTGCCCACAAATGTTCTGCAGGACTTTGTGATGGCCGCTCCAAAACGTTGACTTTGTTGTCGTGAAGCCTCTTTGTGACTTATTTGGTGGTATGCTGAGGGTTATTGTTATTGCCCAAGCTTTCACTTCCTGACTGATGTCTTGAGATGTTGCTTCAAGTTTTCCACATAATGTTCTTTCCTCATGATGTCATCTATTTAGTGAAGTGCACCAGTCCCTCCTGCAGCAGAACATGATGCTACCACCACCGTGCTTCACAGCTGGGATGGTGTTCTCAGGCTTGCAAGCTTCCCCCTTTTTCCTCCAAATGTAACGATGGTCATTATGGTCGAACAGTTCAGTTTTATTTTCACCAGACCACAGGACATGTCTCCAAAAATGAAAGTCTTTGTCCCTGCGTGCATTTGCAAACTGTAATACGGTGTTTTTATGTTGCTTTTGGAGAAATGTCTTCTTCCTCTCTGAGCAGCCTTTCAGCCCATGTCGGTACAGGACTGGTTTTACTGTGGGTAATGACTCTCTGACCAGCTTCAGCAACATATTCACAAGGTCTTTTGTTCTGGGGTTGATTCGCACATTTGGCACCAAAACACTTCATCTCTGGGACACAGAACCCGTCTCCTTCCTGAGCCTATGATGGCTGGACATTCCCATGGTGTTTATACTTGCATATAATTGTTTGAACAGATGAATGTGGAACCTTCAGGCATCTGGAAATTGTACCCAAGGATGAACCAGACTTGTGGACATTGTTTACAGTTTTGGTAGATTTTGCGACTTATTGTGTGCATCATTGAATTACAGTTAAAAAGTCTTCTTAATGTCCATATTTTACAGTATAGTTCGTTGAACCACTCTACAGTGAACCAAAAATCAGGCACCTCTGGGCAGTTTGCAGGTACTAATATATCAACACTGCAAATCCTCCTTTGCACAGATCTGAGGTTTATTTGTTGATTTTAAAATGAGAACAACTGTCTACGGAGCAGAGTATTGTTGTCAGTGGAAACCTGTGATTAAAGCTGTCATCCTATCTCTTCATTTGTGTGAAATCAAACCATTCCCGTTTTTCGCTGAACCCGAAGGACTCCAATTTTAGAACCACTAATTTAAAGCTTTGTGCTGTTCTTCAAAAAGAAACCAAATTATTTTTTATCTTTTTTTTTCTTTTTCCCTAATTCCCACAAAATGCCGGAAAGGAGCTCATCTTTTTTTTTTTTTTTTCACACGACTTGGCCCCTGTCGGCCTCTTGAGTTTCATGCGGATATATTTTTTGCCTGGACACAAAGAGATGGAGGGATTAAGGACATCGAGAAACCTTTCAGAAACCACAGCTCCCCGGAGAGCAGCTCGAACCAGGGAGGCTGAGAGACCAGAGAGTGGAGGAGGAAAAAAAAAAAGGAGTCAAGAAGACAATTGAGAGGCCATTAGCCGCCTTTCATTCTGTCGCACAACAGCTCAGCCGCCTTCTCACATGAATACAGACGTGCTCCTGGGCCATTTTATTGTAATTTTATTGACTTAATTTTTCACTCATGAAATTATTCGGCTTCACCTCCATAGGGAGCGTCGCCGTCTCTCTGCTCTCCACTTTTTGTTCTCCTCTTTGCCATCTTGATAGTTTTCCCATGTGAGATACTTCAGTGACAATTCAGCTGATGTGGGACTCATAAAATGGAATAAGGCGGGAAGGCGAGAGGAAATCTCATGTGGTGTAAATCGTTGTCTTCTTATTTGCTCCTCTCTTGAATTACGAGGGCCTCCTCTGCATTCAGTTTGCCTCGTACGCCGGTTAATGTATGTACTGGAGCGCAATATGATGTTTTTTTTTGATCATTGCAGGCGATGCTTTTTGCACACCACTGGCAAATCCAGTTAATAGGAAAAACTGCTCCTTTTAAAAGGGAATTATTTTTCAAACATGACCCTTTTTTAAAAAAATACGCAGCAGCACAATAAATCCTGCATTTGAATGCGACTGACTGTCGGATCATCCACATTTAGCAGAGCTGCCTTTTGTTTTATTGGATGCGGGGAGTGATTTTAAGGCCAAAATTCACAGAGAATTTGGTATGAAGAGGAAAATGCAGCCAAATTATTTGACTGGGCACGATGGCTGAAATTAATATGAATTTTTCTTTTTGTGTGTTTTTGTTTTTTCAAAACTTAATGCCCTGTGATATTTTATTTAACTAAAAACGAGCAAAGCAGAAATGCACCATTACACGTAAGCCGTGCATTAAAAATGTAAGTGAAGAGGATGGAATTGTCAGCGCTAATGTACTTAAAGTATCAAAACTAAAATTACACATTACACAGCAGAATGGCCGCTGGGTTGTAATGCAACCCAAAGAAAGATCAAACAGAATCTGTGCACGCACTGAAACTCTGCTCACATCTTTATCTGATTGCAAATTACACCATTTAGACTCTAAATTAATCCAACCGAGATTATTACACGTGCAAAACTTTAAAAGCGTGTAACCGAGCTCAGCCTGGAGCCGTTTGAACACTGCTGACCTGAAGTGCTTTATTTTACATTCTAGTTTCCAAAGATAACATGTGTTAGGGAGGAGAAAATACATATATAATGATGTGTAAGACAGGTGAGCCTGGTGTGAATATCTTAGTTCTCAGTATTCATACGCAGCTTTAACACTCATTTCTGTCTAAGTTACAAAACAACACAGAAATAACGAATGAAACACAACAATTATTGCACAGCGGTTAAACACATACAGTACACAACAGTCTACTCCTATGAACCTATAGATTCTCCTATGAACATCCATCCATCCATTATCTACACACCGCTTAATCCTCACTAGGGTCATGGGGGCTGGAGTCTATCCCAGCCGACTCAGGGCGAAGGCAGGTTCACCTGGACAGGTAACCAGTCTATCACAGGGCCACACTTAGAGACAGACAACCAAGCACACTCACATTCACACCTACAGACAATTTAGAATCACCAATTAACCTCAACATGTTTTTGGACTTGTGGGAGGAAGCCGGAGAACCCGGAGAGAACCCACGCTGCACAGGGAGAACATGGAGACTCCATGCAGACGTGAACCGGCAACCTTCTTGCTGCGAGGCAACAGTGCTAACTAACTGCGCCACCTTGCAGCCCGTCCTATGAACAATCAAAAGCAAACCTTAAAAAGACTATATTGAAAATTCTGCCCCCAAAGTAGAACCTCAGTGCAACAACAGTGAAAACAAATTGCTAAAAAGGTGTGATTTCCAGTTGTCCTAATTGCACGGTCAAAAAAAATGACCTTCGAACACCAGACCATCCTCAGGTTTGGCCGTGCAGGCTGTATCCATGTGTATATCTGCATCATGGCTCCATATGCATCAAGAAATGTCAAAGGAGCTGACAAATCTGATGACAAGACTTCACAAAAATACAAAAACAATCAGCTTGAAACCCAGCTGCAGCAGCAGTAATCAGGAGGCACAGAACGAGCCATAGTGCCGCTAATCAGAGCTGCATCCTCTAAATAACACCACAAACAGTTTACTACTTCTACACAATCTGCCTCTGAAAAACAGACGCTTCAGACGGGGCGGTCAATGGCAATCAGAGCCTCTGTGACAGCTCAGAGAGTGTGAAGGACACTTCATAACATCAGCCTCGATGGACTGTGTCCTTGAAAAACTGTTTGAAAACCCTGTTTGCTGCAAAACTACAAGATGAAACTTTGCTAAAGAACCTAAAAAGAAGCCTTCGTTGGTCCCATGAGACGACAATAAATTTTTTCGGCTCAGAAAATGATCAAGCATGTTTGGGGTGAACCTCTGAAGGACTGCCACAGTGAATGCAAAGTCCTGACAGTGAAGCGCAGAAGTGGGAGTCTGATGATGTGAGGCCGCATGAGTGAAAAAGGAGAGATGACATTCATGGATGCACCATGAATACATGTGGATATACCAAAATACTGGCTGACAAAATGACTCTCAGTCTGCAGACGCTTGACAGAGGAGGAATATTCCAGCATGATAACGATCCGAAACCCACTGCCAGAACCACACAAGAGCTTCTAAAGAAGAAAAAGGTGAAAACTATGATGGATGTTGCCTGACTTGAATCCAATAAAACACCTTTTGGTATTTTAAAGAGGAAGGTAGAGCAACACAAGCCCTCCAGCAAAAAGCAGCCGGAAAAAAATAGCCTCTGAAGAATGACAGAACATCTCTGCAGAAAGTTAGTATTCACTGTGCTGAGGAGGATTGAGTCTGTCATCAAAAATAAAGGTGGATGTATGAAATACTAAAAAAAAAAAAAAAGAAAGAAAGAGATGTGTATTGAGTAGTGATTTTTCTTGCATTTAGTTTCTTCTGTGGGGCCTGTATTTTTAATGTAGTAAATCTAAACTGTTAATTTTTTATTTTACACAAGAGCAAATACTCGACTGTTCAACTGAGAAGTGAAGCAGCTGTTGAGCGGTGATACAGTTTTGAATCATTTGATATTTAGGTGACATTGAACACTGACGTACGTACGCTGCAAACATCGTACACGCTGACAGCAACCAGCCAGAACCTTAAAACCAACAACAGTGACGTCAATAACATTGAT
>NW_007579169.1:154990-163035 GCF_000690725.1 Stegastes partitus
TGGAAATTGTTGCATTTTTAATGCCTTGGACTTTGTCATTAAAGAATATCATTGCACTTAGATGTAGAAATTAGTTCTTAGGGCAGTAAAGCCGGCGGGTTTGTTAATTTGTTTACTGTAACAACTATTGTTCCTGCAGTTTGTGATGATTTCAGAAAATAACTCTCCCTTGTTCTACGCAAAGTTTGATTGGACACACATAACTTCTCTTTGTGTATCTCACAATGAACCTGGAGCTTTGACTTGAGCCATTTCCATTCTGTTCTCCAGCACTCAGTCTTCATTTCTCCTTGGTGCCTCTTGCCTGTTTCTAACCCTGACAGGAGCAGTGGTGTCCAAAACATTTGAAACACTTGATATATAAGAGTTCAACAGATCATCAACATTAGAACATGGGATGTTTTCAAATCTAATCCTTTCCATAAACTCTGCACTTGTTTTGTCATTTATGTGTCTTCTCTTAATAACTGCAGACCCAACTGGTGGTTTGGGTGGAACAGGTCAAAGAAAACACAAGAATGATCAGATAAAGCAACATCAACAACATTCACCTTTTGTAATGACCAGGTCTAGAGCGTGCCCTATGGGTCGGCTCACTCACATGCTGAGTAAGACCAAAGGACAGCACCGAATTCTTTAGCGTGTCTGTCATTGGCTACATCTACATGAATGTTAAAATCACCTGTAATGACTAAACAGTCAAACTCAGATAGGGATGCACGATATATCAGTGACCACATCCAATACCGATATATTGGAAAGAACACTAATATCGGCCAGATTAACAAATTTAGCCGACGTGAAAAACCGATGATTGTCTAACATCAGCGCCTTCGTCTCTACGTTTGATGTTGCTGCTATGACTCAGGTGTTTTTATTTAAATGGTCCTGGACTTAAATATGTTAAAATATGTTTTACTTTTAATAAGGAAGACTATGTGGTCTAATTTGGTCTGGGCTTCTTCTGAATAGTTTTCACGTTCTCACAGTGCTTACTTATACAAGTTTTTCAGTGTGAGCAAAAATTGAATATCAACATCGGTAATGTTGGTGATCGGCGATATCAGAAATCTTAACATCGGATTTTGTGCGTCACTATTTTATGACCAGTATATCTGATTATATCTTTGAAATTGTAAAGTTTCTAGCAAATTAATATTCATTTTAAATGCTTTCTGGAATAATTGTTTTGCTGAATTGAGATGAAACCATGAAGATTTTCACTGGATGCATTACAATCATGAATTTATAACTCAAAAATCTGTTTGTTTTTTATAAAATGAACGGTGTCACATAATAGACGAGGTGTACTTTAAAACTAAAGTTAATTATTTTAGGTTTTAATGAAAATGTCTCCTAAATCTTAATAGACATAGCTGAGTTCGGCTCAGGAGAGTCACCCTCCTACGTCTCAGCACCGGACACCTGTAGAGGTTCTGTTCGTGGCCCAGCGGTTGGACCTGCACAACGTTCAGTGGCCGATCGGCTGTACACACAATATAAAGCTGAAGTCACATAAAGTAGCCACGGGCTGAAACAAAAGCTGGGACATGCTGATACATGAAATGAAAGAAATCCAGTCAGACAGAGTGGAATAATGTGATTTCATCCTCAACGGGAAACAAAAAGGGGAAACCTTTGTTACAAGGTCTTTATCTGCTGATTATTTGTTCGTCTCTCCCGCACAATCTGTCATTTTCTCCTCCCGCCTACCTCTGTTCTGTTCGTCATGTGCAACTCGGCTCCAACCAAATCAGACTAAGCGCTTTTAAGCTGTTCCACAAACAGACACACACACTCACACTCTCTCTCTTTGGAGGCTTCACTCACACTCACAGGGCTCCTCTTGCACACTCCCAGTGAATATTGCAGCAGTGCAAAAAAAAAAAAAAAAAAAAAAAACGGCACTAAAGCCTTGATCCCTCTTACTTCTAACAGGATTTGACCCTTAAGACTCGGAGCATGACCCTCATCTGCTGCAATACCATCATCCTGTTTAACATACACTCTCTCCATTGTCCTCCTCGTCTCAACGCACACACACACACACACACACACACACATTCAGAGGCCACGTAAACTGGAAACTTCAACACATGCGTGGACACATTTCCAGGGCCTCAAACCATCGCTTGCACTCCTTCGCCGTCCTCCCACACGCACATGCACCCACAGCGCCGCATGATGTAACAGCGCTTAATTTTACGCATAACACACAACCTGATGGATCCAGTTAAATGTAAATCGCAAAGAAAAACGCTCCTGGCACTTGCGAGGGAGAAAATTTTTTTTTAAAAAAAGGGAAAAGGAGAGGGAGAGAGAAAAATAAGGGAGATGACGTTGGGGATGGAGGATGGAGAGGTGGTGGTGGTGGTGGTGGTGGTGGTGGGGTTAACTTGCTGTGAGAGGATGATACGATTGAATGAAGGAGGGGAGAAAGAGAGAGAGAGGGAGGGAGGATGAGAGGATGCAGGGAGATGAAGGAGAGGAGAGATTGAGCAGGCAGCTAAGCACCAGATTAAACTCTGGGGTCGTCAGCTGTAAAACAAACAGTCCTTTTAGCGGGGATCAAATCCAGACTTAACCCTCCTCCTCCTCCTAACCTTCATCCTCCTCATCCTCCGTCCGCACACAAACACAGAGGAGATAATGCCGCCGAAGGAAAAAAAAAAAGAAGAGGATGACAATCTTAGTGGAAAGCAAACTCCCGTCTTTTTGTGTGCCACTACCTAAATTGCCCCTTTGGGGAATGTGAAGTCTTATTATACACAGGCAGAAGTCCTTCATTATATTTGTGTTGTTTCTTCTTTTTCTTCATCCCTCTGCACACAGCCTCCGTTGGTGATAGACTGGGCTAATATCTGGGCACAGAGAGTGAGTAAGGCAAAGAGGAGAGGGGGGTTTTCTGTGTTTATATTACATCTTTACAGTAATATTCCCCTGACAACGCCGCTTGCCTCAATATTCAGCCCGTTTGTTTAAATCTCGCCTTCTGTCATCTGGTTCTGGATGCTGCCTGGGCGGCTCCATCAGTCCGAAGGCTCAATTTCCAAACTGTCAGCTTTTATACTCACTGTGAGGCCTCTTCCTTTGTTGTGTGTGTGTGTGTGTGTGTGTGTGTGTGTGTGTGTGTGTATAAAAATATATGTCTGTTTAAATCCAGCAGCAGAAGCAGCTGCACTGTTTTTTTTTATTTTTTTTTACAGTGTTTATCGTCTTGTTCTTCTGTCTTTGTTAGGACCGGTATGAGCTTTTCTCCGTTCGAGAGCGGGGACATTTTCGCCAGGCATCACTGCATCATCGAGCTGTTTCAGGGTTGAAATACCTTTAAAGCTGTTGGCAAAACAATCTCCACACAAGGTCCAACTTCTCGACTGCACACCCGCATGTTCTGGAGCTCTCAACCGTATCGCACAGTCTCCTACGTTGCTCGGGCTGCCGTGGAAAGTGTAGATTGACAAAGTTTTTTATTACTGTCATTCATCCATGTTGGTTTAAAAGTTGAGCCTGACAGCAGCTGAACTCTTTTAGCCTTTAGCTAACTTTACAACTGCCGATGAAGTCTGTGCGATACAGTCGAAAGCTCCAGGAGAAGAGAATGAGTGGAGGATTTTTTTTTTTTAAAGCGTTATTTCCAAGTTTATAGAGGAAAAGACGAAACATTGTCACCCATTAACTTGTGGAGTAACATTTTGATGCCTCAAGCTTGGAACTTGAGTTGCGGATCTGACTGAAGACATCCTGTTTTATCGTCTATTTTCCACTAAATGGGACCATAATTTGCCAAAAAACCCATCATGCTGTATTGAAGGAAACTTGAAACTAGCAATTGAGATCATAAACTCATTAGAAAAATGTTATCTGAGGTAACAAATCAACTGCGAGGAAGAAGATTTTCTCACAGATTGCTATACAATCTGCCCGAGCGGAGGAGTCGCCCCCAGCTGGCCGATAGAGAGAATGCAGTCACTTTTTAAACATAGAGGCTTCGCTCATGTTTTATACAAAGTGTTTGCTCAAATTATTGTTTATTTCTGTCTTTTTATTCATTAAGTGATTTCTTTTGTAATCAAATAATATATTTGTTTCAGCTTAAATGCCAAACATTCATTGGTTGAAAAAAAAAGTGATCTGTTGCTTTGATAAATTATAGGTTTTGGAGTTTACAGATTGTTGGTCCTACAAATTAAGCAAGTAATAAACATTGTCACTAACAACAAATGCAATAACCAAGTAAGTATTTGGAGGATATTTGATAATGAAAGTATAAATGCTTGTTTGTTTAGCACTCGACTATCTGAAGTAGGACTTTTTCAAACATAAAGAAAACATGGCTGCCCGAACAATCGCATTAAACTCCTTCATTCAATGAACAAGAGCAAAACACAAAACACGAACTGATATAAAAATTCGTCCCCCTTTCATTGCTGATAAAACTTGTGGCATTTTGTTTTGTCTCCATTCTCACCTTCTGTTTCCATCTGTCTCATCTCTGACTTTACTCAGCATCGGGACTGATGTTGTTCAACCCTAGAATTTACTTTCATATGCAGCATAATTGTTTTATCAATCACATACAGGTGCAAAATCATTGCTGGTCTGATAAAATCAAGAGGAAGTGAAAGATATAGTAAACTCATGGTCTGGATCAGAGCCAGCAAGAGGTGGTTGAGGTTGATGAAGGGCGTCTAAAGCACATGATTCTCCCATCAGAGACAGGTTTTGCTTCCAGACTCCCATCAACAGTCATGTTTCGGCAACAAAACCCCAGAATCAGAATCAGTTGTCGTAGGTTTTGACATATGAGAAATCTAATGTGGTTGTTTGGTGCATCACAGTAAATGCTGACAAATAGAGAATTTTTAATAAGGATAAAAAGATTTGAATAGAAAGCAAGTGTTTTAATTCAAATAAACAGCAAAAGTAGCAAATCCAAGGAATTTTAAGTGATAAAAAGTAATTGAAATATTCAAAGTGCATAGAAATCTACACATTTCCATAGTTTATGGACAGTGGTCAGGCTTTTTAACCAAAGCCATTTGCTGTTGGGGCCTGATAATAATGTTAATTAGCCATGTGTCCTCCTCACGTTGATATAAAACATCATCCAGCTGCAAGTTTTGTGTCTCCACCCAAAAATAGAGTCATTACACCATTAAATATATCTGTACCGCACCCCTGCAAGGTGAGAACTTGCACCTCCAGAGGTGTTAAAAACAACACCGTTAATTTTAAATGTGTTTTTGCAAGGTTCAGCTGACTACTCTCTAAATATTAAGATGAATATTTATAGTTGCAGCTCCACGAAGCACAGGAATCAATTCTTTTTTTCCCCTCAAATCACCTTTATTCTTTCATCCGCGTAGTTTAAATCAGTGTCTGAACTGGATTTACCTCCCAAAAATAAACTCCTAGTGAACACTTTCTTTCTTAAACTGAACAACTCCAGAGAGTTTCAGCAATCTCCTCACTGCGTTTATATCAAATAAAAAACGGCGGCTGCCTACAGCATGAAAACACTGCAACCAGCAAAACAATCATGAATAAAATAAAGCTTTCTTAATGTGCTGTAAAGGGCCTTAAACATGCTAAATCATTGTTTTTGAGGTTAAAGCCAGGGGATGGGGGAATGCATGAGGGTCCTCGCAAATATATTGCTGCGATTATCTGTGTGTCTGTGAGTGTGTGTGTTTGTGTGTCTGTGTGTGTGTGTGTGTGTGTGTGAGTGTGTGTGTATGTATGTGTGTGTGTGTGTGTTTGGTTTCAGGCTCTTTGCATGTGACCCATAGTCCCCCGGCCTGCTAAAAGCACAACATTCAACTCAATTAGTGGCATGCATAATTGATAGCTGTCTGGGAGAGTATTTGTATTTACACTGGAATTAAAAGCCTCCGGTGTCAGCTATCACATCTGAGGGACGATAAGTGTGTGTGAGCGTGTGTGTGCACATGTGTGTGTGTGTGTTTTCTAGACGAGGAACGTATAGGGATGCATGTATATCACAGGTCTAAGTGGATTTCTGCCTGGAGCTTCTCTTTATGTGCCTCTTCTGCTGCAGAGAAAACTAAATCACAGCTAATCCACCTACGAACGCAGCAGCACAACACTTTGGGTTAAGTAGCGCAGGATTAACCCAGTTCTCACCGAAACACAGATTTAGATTCCATTAACGGATGTGTCATTGTTTGCAAAAGGAGCAGAAGTTCTCCACTGCTTAAGGAACATTTTCATATTTTGGGAAATCTTTTGCTTTCTTGCCAGGAGCTGGACGTAGAGGTGTGTTAGCGTAATGAGCTTTTAGCAGAAAGAAGCATCTGGCCTGTTTCTATCCATTGCTCGGCAACAACACCAGGAAGTCACAGCCCTCGGTCAAGACCAGTCTGGCACAAAACTTCCTATAATACTATCCTATCAGTGTTTCTACTCATGAATGAATCTGTGCAGTGCCATTAACATGTGCAATATTGTTATTTCCATCCAGAGGAATTTGAACAATCTGAACTTGTGTCTATTTTTGGTTTATTTTGGATTGTTCTACTGATATTTCTTAAATATTTGCACTGTCTTGTTTGCAAATGTCCCCGCTGGTATAATAAAGGCTTATCGTATCGTACAACTGCAACTCTTGGTTTCATTTTTGTGCACGTTTGACCTACGGAGCATCGAGTGTTTGTTTGTAAGCTGTAATGATCCCGGTTGGCTGGTTTTGTTAACTTTGAGCAGAGCCGGGATTAGCATAATTGTCCTCGTGCTAAGCTAACCAGCTGCTGACTTGATGCACAAACTGCTTCTGCTTCTGGCGCTTTGTAATGTCTCAACTGTTTCAGTATCACATGCATGCCTGCTGTAATGAAATACTGCAGATGAGGATATGACAGCCGATATGCACCGATTAAACATGATAAATGAGCAGAGAGGAAAGTAATGAGGGAGTGAAGAGGAGAAAGGAGGAGAGGGACACATTGGGAGGCAAATCTTTCAAATTTGGAGCCTGCAGAGGTCTTATTGTCGACTCCTATTGCTGCAAAACAACAGCAAATAGTCGTATGAGCGCGCAGGAAATAGAGCAAAGAAGGGTGTGTTATGGTAGCCTGTATGGTAAATGTTATGTTTGAGATCCTGATGTTAGAGAGGAGAAAACCGCATCTTGACTTGGACATTGATAATGCAGACAAATGGACCTTGTTATCCTCTCCAAGCTTCACCAACCAGCTTTGAGATGCTCATAACAGTTTTTCAGGCCTGTTTATAAGTGCACATATTTTTTTCTGCCTCAAAAACCACCGTGAAAGAAGTTCTACAGGAAGATTGTTGTGGTAAGAATGCACAAAGCTTCTGCTAAAACAGTCTTCAAGTTTGTAGTAGAAATAGGATTATATAAACAAATGCATCTGACAGCGGGGTTGATATTCTAATTTAACTTTTGGCAAGAAAGTGCATCAATCACAAGCAGTATTTAAGTTTTTTGCCTTTATAAAATAATCTGATAACCTGCAACATTTTGATTTCAATCATAAACTGTCTAATGCAAGACGGTTTTCAATCATCTGCCTCCTGCTATGAACTGATTTCTGGTGGCCAAAAAAAGTATAATTCATGTGTCAAGTAAAGCTAAATACATAAAAAAAGAAATGAAATGATCTCACAGTTGTCATTTGGAGAATTGAACTGCTCATGTGATCAGTTTTTAAAATAAATTATGCTCGATCTGACACTTAATTATTCCTCTTACTTGCAGTATTTTGTGCCTTTCTTGTATAATGGGTGATTTGCTTGTATGAAAACGTCAACTTTTTAATCTAAGATGACGTAGTTTGGGATTTTTAAGTAGTTTGAAAGCTTATTTGTAAGCTAAAGTTATTTAAAAAACACATGTAATATGAGCTAGATAGATACTTCATCTATCCCCGTGGGAAAAAATGTAAGATATTCAGAAGCTCTATTATATATTTTATGGAAGAAAATCAAAGTAGGATAAGGTGCAAATTGTTCTGGTAGAAGTTAGGTGCAAGAAAAACAAAACAAAAAACAGATGGTGCTTGTAC
>NW_007579169.1:163449-182844 GCF_000690725.1 Stegastes partitus
TAGAATTTAGTTCTATTTCTCAGTCCTGTCATGTTGTTCCAGCGCTCCAGACTCTGGTAATTCACCCTCACATTCACCAAAGTGAGACGAGTGCCGGAGGCTGCAGTACTTGAGGGACCACTTGCAGGACATTAAGCTCGAGCAGAATCGTGTCACCGCCAACTCCACCTCGACCGGCCTCCCGAGCCCGCGTGGCGCAGTATTGAACAGCCTGTTGACCTTGGCCAAAGTCACCGCTGTCAGGTGAAAAGCAGCTGTAGTGGAGTAAAAGAGAGGCTCCTCTATATTGAGTTCATCACCTGCTTGATTCAGCCAAGAGGAAACCCGCCGTCACCTTCACTCAGCTCAATCATATCTTCTCCCTGAGCTCACTCTAATATGCTCCAGATCCTGATGTGGAGGAAAAGTGCTGTCATCTATTTCCTTGTGGCTTATTTTTTTTTTTTGTGCTTCTTTGCAGCTCTCACCCTTCACACACGGTCATCTCAGCTTATTTTTGCTGTTTGTTTTTTTTTTACTCTGGGAAATACGTAGCAGCTGTTGACCTCAGCAGCAGGTTTGAACCCAACTAAAGACTCTCAATTGGTCAAACTGTTACTTTTTCAATTATTGTTCAGTCTAACAAATTGCCTCAAGCAAAAACATCATTTTAACCCCCAAATATTAAAACTAGAATGATATAAAGCAAAGAGCAGCAGTACATGATCACATTTAAAGTTGCTTTTTGCTCAATTCTATTGACTTACATGAAACATTTAGGGTTGGTATCGTTGATCATTCAAGTAACACAAAAGAAATTGTGCAAAATCCTGCTGGTGCAAGAACCAAGTTAAGATGCAAGAAAAAGCAGAGTGTGTTGGTACAATTACCAAAAACAAGGAGAACCTCCGAGGATTACCATGATCTGGATGACTGAGACAATCTGCAAAATGCTCTGTAATGTTAAAGCTGTGAGAATTTGGTGCTTTTCAAAACAAGGAATTTAAAAATGTCGTGCAAATCTTCATAGATTCAGAAAATCGCTGTCAGATCTTTTGACCTGCTCTTCCTAATTCTGGGCTGGGGTGAGGGAGGGAGGCAGCAGTGTTGTTGGAGAGAAAAGGGGGAGGTGGGAGTGAGAGTGTGGTCGGGGGGTGAGATGGGATCGAGGGTTTAAGATTCGGTCCATCCATCCTTCAGTCGTCCCAGACTTAAAGTGGGCCGGCAGACGAACTGATCACCGCAAAAGGCTTTTCCACCGCTGCTCCAATCAAGGTAACAGGGTCAATTGAATTATTACAGCATTTTACACAGGAGTCTCTCATTAGCTCTGCAAATGAAGTGACTTAATTAAGACCTGAAAATCATCTACTTTAAAAAAAAAACAAAAAAAAACTCTGTTTGACATTTTGTGCTGATGATTTCAACGTATTATTTCTGATTTGTTTAATTGTGATTAACGCTGGGACTAGAGCTGCATGTTTAGCCACTTAGCTGATGCTCTTATGCAGTAAAACAAGTTTTAATTTGCAGTTAACTGCAAAAAGAAAAAAAGAAAAAGGAGAATAAATGTCAGAGGCAACTAAACTAAATTGCACCATTTGTTTGTCTGTGATCGAGTTTCAGTTTGGACTTTTTGTGTGTGTCTAAAGTGGCTCAGCTCTCCTGGTTACCTGATAATGTCCCCGTGACCCTGCAGAGCTGCACGAGGAAGAAGAGGAAATAAAATAGGAGCTATAAGGGCAGACATCCGCTTTTTCTTTTTTTTTTTTTTTTTGTTGCTCCAAGATAAGAGGATATTACAGCTTGTGGGAGAGGGCTTATAGGAGAGGAGACATCATTCAGAGGAGGGAAAAGGCTGATGTGAAGAAGCACTTTCTTGAAGAGATGAGTTTTCAGCCTTCCAGGGAAGATGGTGGGCGTCCGTGTTGCTGAAAATCACCCCGAGAAGGTCGTTGCGTCTGTGGGCGGACGAAGTGCGTGTTTATGGGATGAAATTATAGAACAATACAGCAAAAAAAAAACCAAACAGTCTCTGCAGGGGGAGAACGATGCTTTCACACATTGAAGTCACTTTAAATGTCTGATTTGGTCTAATCACAATAGATAAACCCTTTTTTATTCATTTCTAATTATATTGATATTGATGTAATAAACAGTCTGCAGATTGGATTTGCTCCTGGGTTCAGATTTAAATTAAAACGTGTGAAGATGATTTAATCTCCTAAGTGGCGTCGAGAGCAGAAGTTGCTGCAATCTGCGCTTTGTCGCTATTTTAAACCCCGCATGACAGATAATTAATATTTATTTTTACAGCCAGAGTTATATTGTTATCCTCTCTTTTCCTGCCTCTCTGACTTGAATGAGTGATGAAGACGCTGAATAGTTTGATGTGTTTGTGTTCCGTGGCAGATGCAGTGCAGCTGCAGCTCTGCAGTCGGACACCTTTCATCACCTTATTGGAGCAGAAGTAAGACTGTGTGTGTCTGTTTGTGTTGATGTTTGTGTGTGTGTGTGAGTATTTATCTCTCTTATTTACATGTGTGTGGGGTGGTATTTGTGTGGGAGAGCATTCATATTTATGTAAGAGTTATTATGCATTCATTCTCTGCAGAGCTTTTTGATAAAAATAGATAAAATCGTGAAAAGCAAAGCAACAATAAAGGTCACAAACAAATGATGCAGTTTTGAGGCCTTCTTCACCAATCAGCAACCTGTAATGTAAGTTTTGCCTGTGATCTTTGCATCTCTGTTAGTTTTATTGCAATAATTAGTCTTTGTTTTTTATTAATCTACGTTCAAGGTATTTCAGGCACATGAGGGAATTTTTATTTCTGATCATTTTTATCTGAGTGCAAAAACAGAAACAAGATGACTTGCTGAAGTTTTTTGAAGACATTTCATGTCTACAATCGTTGGTTTAAAACCCATCTCTGTGGCTCACAGTCAAATATTTTGTAATTATCTTTTCCTGCCTTAGAATGACAGTAACCTGCCCCTGCACTGTTAAAAATCAACAGCTTTTACCTGCAACTTTGCTGCTATGTTTCCTGTTTTGTGAAATTACAGATAGCATCTAGTAAATAAACAGAAAAAAGTATAAACTTACATGTTGACTCTAAAGAAAAAAACAAAACACTTGTTTCTACAAGTGGTAGCTCTTTTACAGTGTGTGTTAAGTAAAATTACACAGATGTTGCTGTATTTAAATCATGAGAAAAACCACATTATTTTATATACTGTACACAGATATTGTGAGTTGCTTGAAAAGGAAACGTACGTATTTTCAGAACTACATTTTTTTTTCATAGTTTGTGAAAATAAAGACAATAATTCATGAAATCCTTGAAAAAGTAATAACTTATTTGTTGACAGACCAAAACTACATCATCTCCTCATGACAAAACTGTTTTTACAAACTGTAATTTGTTCTTTTGCAACATTTAACTATGAAATTAGGCTATTTATACTTTTTTTTTTAAATCAGAAAGACAATCACTATTTTAAGGATGTTTGTTGTTTTTGGAATTAATTTTTTTTGCATATTTGGAATTGAAAAACAAATTAATTTCTTTTTATGTTATTTTATGGATTTTCCCTGTTTTGTGAAATTACACATAATAACCAGTAAAGTCAGTGAAAAAAGTATTAATTTACATGTTCACAGCTTATTTCACTCATAATATGTCTTCCAGTATCTACAAAAACACCTTAAGCATGGGGGGAAAAAAAACACTTGAAATTCACCAAAGGTGGTCCTTAAACTCTCCTGGGGTCATTGAGGCCACATGTGAGTCCTTGAGCAAGTCTACTGGAGAAGCCTTTTAGATTGACGATAGAACACCTTTGAGAAGGTCAAGCAAGCTCAGTGGTCTCAATTTTAGCACTCAGATGTGCACTGATCAGCCACAACATTAAATCAGCTGCATAACTGGTACTGTGCAAACATCTCTGAACATCCTGGAGCTGTCCTGTGGTTCTCATACCAAGATAATGGCAGTGGATCCTTTAGCTCCTCTGGTTTTTGGGCTGGATTGGGGTTGTTCTGGCCCCCAATAGATGCTTAATCAGACTGGGTGGTTTGGAGGCCAAGTCAACACCTTTGTTGTGTCCCTTGGCTGTTTCTGGGCAATTTTTGCAGTGTTTGATAACGATGCTTTGCAGAAGCTCCAGGACAGTTTCCCAGCAGGACATCCTAAAGAGTTCAGTCAACGACATTCACTTCACCTGCCAGTGGTTTAATTGTTGTGGCTGATTCGAGCACCATGGCCTGGATGACTGAGAATCTTCACAGATTTCTTGTAATGCTGCTATTACAAAATGTTTTTCCTTGTCTTGGTGCTTAATCTATGCAATTAGTTTGTTTACTCATTGACAGATTACAGAGATGATTTTTTTATATAATTCAAGCTAAGTGCAAAAAGCACAATTTAAAAAAAATAAAAATCCAGGATTGTCTGATCAGCGAACCTAAAGAAGCAATATCTGCTGTTTTACAATCAGTTTTCAATAAAGAACCTACAGAGAGCTGGTGAGCTGTGAGAAACCTTTGCAACCAATAATCCTGCAGAATCTGATGTGTTGAGAATCGCAGCACACGGTTTTATCACCGGCTTCTTTAATAAGGTGCAGCAACGATTGCTCCAACAGAAAACATGTCTTCCTCACAGTAAACTTTAAGGATGTTCGGTTTACTCTGATGGAGACGTGCTTCATGTCAATTCAGGGGAGATTTTGTTGGAGGAAGTCAATCTCTGTATGTCAACACAAGCTTTGACACGGGTTTGCTACTACAAAGGAAAAAAAAAAAGCACTGACAAGAAGTGACAAGCATCACTTCCCTATCCATCCATCCATCCATCCATCCATCCATTATCTATACACCGCTTAATCCTCACTGGGGTCATGGGGGGCTGGAGTCTATCCCAGCTGACTCAGGGTGAAGGCAGGTTCACCTGGACAGGTAACCAGTCTATCACAGGGCTACACTTAGAGACAGACAACCAAGCACACTCACATTCACACCTACGGACAATTTAGAATCACCAATTAACCTCAACATGTTTTTGGACGGGCTGCAGGGTGGCTCAGTGGTTAGCACTGTTGCCTCACAGCAAGAAGATCGCCGGTTCGCGTCCCGGTGGGGGCACCGGGATCTCTCTGCGTGGAGTCTCCATGTTCTCCCCGTGCAGCGTGGGTTCTCTCCAGGTTCTCCGGCTTCCTCCCACAGTCCAGAAACATGCTGAGGTTAATTGGTGATTGTAAATTGTCCGTAGGTGTGAATGTGAGTGTGCTTGGTTGTCTGTCTCTAAGTGTAGCCCTGTGATAGACTGGTTACCTGTCCAGGTGAACCTGCCTTCACCCTGAGTCAGCTGGGATAGACTCCAGCCCCCCATGACCCTAGTGAGGATTAAGTGGTGTATAGATAATGGATGATGGATGTTTTTGGACTGTGTGGGAGGAAGCTGGAGAACCCGGAGAGAACCCACGCTGCACGGGGAGAACATGCAAACTCCACACAGAAAGATCCCGGTGCCCCCAACGGGACGCAAACTTCTTGCTGCGAGGCAACAGTGTGACCAATGACGCCACCTTGCAGCCCATCACTTCCCTAATATAAGTCAAATTAAAATCAGTTGAATAGAAGATGTTTGATATAAAACAGGTTTCATAAGAAGAGAACATTTGGGTAACTTGACGTACATGGTCTGAAATACCACCAAAGGTGCTCAATATTTTAGAAAACATACATTTTTAATTCTTGTTGAGAGTTAGCTGAAAGAATCATTCTTTTATCTGTACAGGACTTTGACCAGTTCTGAATCAAATCCAACATGTTATACACTGTTTAAAAAGCACAAAGCCTCCTGATTCAGTGGAAACCATTTAAAGATACCAGCATACTACAGTAATACTAGCTCCTTGCTTTGCAACAATAAATCAATAGCTTCTCACCTTTTCTGTCTTCAGTAGAGGCTCATCGTGGTTGAATCACTTTGTGCTGCTCGCGTTTTCACCCAAAGAGCCAAACAAACAAAATTCTTTCAGGTTGTTCATTTCCAGAAAAAATAGGTAAATTTTAAGGAGTTAGCTTTTTAAAAAAATTATTATTCTTATTTTGCTGTGTTTACAGGGACACAGAGAGGACAGGTGTTTATACGGACGCAGGTAGGACAGATGTTTAAAGGGACACCTAAGGGACGGGTGTCTACAGGGACACAAGGAGTGCAGGTGTTACAAAAGGACAGAAAGGGGACAGGTGTTTACGGGACCCAGGACGAAAAGATTTTTAGAGGGACACAGGTAGGATAGGTGTTTACAGGGACTCTGGGCGGACAGGTGTCTACTGGGACACAGAGAGGACAGGTGTTCACAAGGACACAGAGGGGACAGGTGTTCATGGGGATTTAGGGAAGACAGGTGTTGAAGGAACACAGGTGGAAGAAATGTGCAAAGACACACACGTAGGACATGTTATACACACACACACACACTCCACGCTCACACACTCATACACACACACACACACACATACAGAGAGATATTCGCCATTATTTGAGAGCAAAAAAAAGAAAAAAAGACGGTATTTTAAAGATGAGAAAAAGGTTTAAAAATTGTTATTTCACATATTTTTCCTGTAAGAAGAGGTAAGAACAAGTAAAATCACAGGGGGAAGTTTACGTGTTGATTATCTTAAAAATGAATCCAAATTATTGATAATGTTCACAGCAAAAATCTGTATTTTTACGAACAATATGTTTTTCACAAATCTGCTTTTACGGTGTGTGACCATAAAGTCACACTGTTCTACTGTGACCAAATCATATAAAAATGTCATTATTTTACTGATATTTGCTGTTATTTTCTATCCTTTAACAGTTTTTGAAAATTATAATTCAACTTTTTTTTTGGTGCCAGATTTTCACCATATAACAGAATTTGTTGTTGTTGTTATTTAATTATTTTTTACAGTGGGCTGCAAGGTGGCTCGGTGGTTAGCACTGTTGCCTCGCAGCAAGAAGGTCGCCGGTTCGCGTCCCGTTGGGGGCACCGGGATCTTTCTGCGTAGAGTTTGCATGTTCTCCCCGTGGGTTCTCTCTGGGTTCTCCGACTTCCTCCCACACAGTCCAAAAACATGTTGAGGTTAATTGGTGATTGTAAATTGTCCGTAGGTGTGAATGTGAGTGTGCTTGGTTGTCTGTCTCAAAGTGTAGCCCTGTGATAGACTGGTGACCTGTCCAGGTGAACCTGCCTTCACCCTGAGTCAGCTGGGATAGACTCCAGCCCCCCATGACCCCAGTGAGGATTAAGCGGTGTATAGATGATGGATGGATGGATAAGGACGACAAGGATAAGGATGTATAAAGACTTGATTTTATTAAATGTATAAACATAATAATGGTGTCAACCTCCTCCCTTCAATCTCATCAAGATAGCAAATCCACCCATTTCCCAAAATGTCAAAACCATTTCAAGTGAATAAACCTGTTAAGTAGGACGTACAGGTGATATAATTTAATGCTCAGATATGCTGCCTGCTCGCTGCTTCGTGATGGACAAGTGAGTGGTGTTTCTCCAGGAGGTGGAGTTTGCTAAATAATATGAACCTGCACTTAGCTGCGTTGGTGACTAACAGCCTCTTTCTGTTTCCTCCAGCAGTGCTGTTTCCTGACTGGGCCTACAAACCGGCCTGGTCGCCCGGATCCAGGCAGGTCCAGCTCTGGCACTTCCTGCTGGAGCTGCTGGGCCGAGGCGAGGGCGGCGCCATCGGCTGGGGCGGGGAGTGGGGCGAGTTCGTCATCCGGGACCCCGAGAGGCTGGCCAGGCTGTGGGGGGAGAGGAAGGGCAAACCGCACATGAACTACGACAAACTCAGTCGGGCGCTCAGGTAATGCAAAATGCAGGAGTTCAGCTTCATATGTCAGCTGTGAATGTGCAGCTTCTCCCTCCAGCTGTAAATAAGATGTTCTCCTCGCCGGCATATGTTGTCAAATTAAAGTTTAAAATCTAAAACGCCCTGCAGATGCAACACATGCCATCTGGGAATATGTAAAAGTGGCGTACGGGAACACGAGTGCAGCATATAGCCCGTCTGACAAGGAAAACATTTTACTTCCAGATACTACTACAACAAACGCATCCTGCACAAGACCAAAGGGAAAAGATTCACCTACAAGTTCAACTTCAGCAAACTCATCCTGGTCAACTATCCCGGCTACCCTCCACCTCCACCTCCACCTCCATCACATCAGGTCACCACCATGTCTTCATTGCAGCTTAAAGGGCTTCACCGTGTGGAAAACTGGCTCCATGTTTGCATTACGGTTTACATAAAACTACAAAAACAAAACATTAACTCAGCATGTAAACTGCAATTCTACCAGTTTCCCAAAACACGAGTTAAGTCCTTTAATAAGAGTTTTATTCCACAACACTGGGAGAAAATAATTACCTCAACTGTATCCTTTAATATTTCAAAAATGAACCGGCTCCAATAGAAACAATTAGCTCCACTTTATCATTTAATATGAGTTTGGCTGACTTGAATAAAAAAAATCATTACGGAAACTTTATCATTTAATATAAAAACCAACCGACTGACTGATCCTCTAAAGTGGAGGGGAGTCGGTGTGTTGAAGCGAGGGCTCGGGTTACCTCCTAATGCTTTATAAAGGCACCAGACTTTGTTTAATTATATGATAAATTCTGTAAGAGGACGGATTAGTCGGGAGGCTCTTTGTCTGTTAAAGGTAGAAAAGCACTGTAGGAGCACAGTCCATTAAAAAATTTACTTTTTGCACAAAAAAAAAGGGAATCCTAGTTTGGAATTCAACTCTTAATATCATAAATTCTAATTAAGTTTTTAAAGATATGTGAGCAAAAATATCGGGAACACCTTCCAGCTATTTTTTAATGTCTTCATCATCTGAAGTGCTTTTTAACTTCATGTGTTGAAAATAAAAATCCCAAACTCCTCCCGGTGTTCTCGGTGTTTTGTGCACACAGTGCTGTAGTCAAAGATTTCCATTTCAACCATCCTTCCATCTCATCTTCCATCCGTCCAGCTGGTCCAGGGCGGCCATCTTTCCTTCCCCCTCCTCCCCGCTGAGAGCAGCCGTCCTCTGTGTGGAGGTTCAGGCTCGGTGGTGGACAGAGGTAAGAAAACTCTCCTTTACTGAAGCATCTGCAGCTGTTAGGACTCACTGTGGGCTTGTTGCAGGAGGCAAAGGGGTGAATTTAATGTTCAAAATGCAGTTTAAATGACACTTTTAACTCCTACATTCCAGCTATTTTTGTAAGATTTACTACAAACACCAATCAGCCACATCATTAAAACTACCTGCTGATTATTGTTGAGATGCCACCTAAACATCTCTGACCTGTCTTTGGCTCTTGGTTGTGTTCCTCGAGCCACTGCTGAGCATTTTCTGCAGTGTGGTGCAGAATCCTGCTGGGGAAGCCCCTGCAGTCCAATTGTTGAACAATTTTCTATAAAGCACAGTAAAAAAGTACAAATATATATGTTAACTGTGAAAAAAGCAAAACAGGCAAAACTGTAAATACAATCTGTATTTTTAAAAATTGCAATTTATTTTTCTACAGCAATTGACTGTAAATTTACACATAATTAATCTTATTTAAAAGAAAAAAACATTAGAATTAAAGATTACTTTTACGGTAAACTGGTATGTTACAGTATTTCCTTGTTTTCTTTAGGACATACAATAGTATTATTAGTATTATTAGTAAAATCTTAGTAAAAATTTTGTTACAATGTTATTTTGAAGCTTTTTCCCATTTTGTTAAATTACAGATAAAGCAATCCTCCAAAACTGTAAATAATATCCACATTAAAAAAAAAATCTGTAGTTTTTGAAATGGTAATTTGTTCATTAGGAACATTTGACCAAAAAAACCCCCAAAACAGCACAGTATTTATTTTATTTAATTTAAATCAGCTACAAATGTCATGTTTGACAGATATTGTCCAATTTTTTTATTTTTAATTTTTTCTCAAAATATTAATAGTATTCAAAGTAATAAAAGCAATAATAGCAGTAAGAGTTGAATTATTAGTTTTTTCCTGTGTGACTGTTTCACTATTTTGACTGTATTTAAATCAGTGAAACAGTCATATTTTACAGATAGTTGCTGTTTTCTTGGAAAAGTAAAGATATTGATATTAAGGACTGAACACTTCAACCTTTTTGTTTTCAGATTTTCTTTGTTAAATTATACATGATAACGAGTAAAGGAAAAAAAGAGAAAAAAAACAAAGAAAAAACAAAGGAAAAACCCTAAATAAAGTCCACAACATCTAAGAAATCGTATTTTTTTAATTTGCAAAGTGTGATCATAAAATAACACTGCCTTACTGCACTTTACTGCCTTTTATTTTACTGTATTTTAATCAGCGATATCATTATTTTATAAACATTTGTCATATTTCTTTTTTTTTTTTTTTTTTACAGTTTTTGAGCATTTTTCCAGATTTGTTTTTACAGTGTAGCTCTTTTAAACAGGAGTAAATAGCAAAGTAATTGGGGATTATTTGTAGCCGTATTATTGGATTAATAACAGTTTGTTGCAGCAGGACATTGTGTTTTCAGTTCACAGTGAAGAGGGAACATGTCATGTGGTTCAATGATGTGTCCTCAGTGGTTTTGTGATTAAAACGGAGCTCAGCGCTGCAGAGGAATCAGAAGCTCTCCTGCATTAGAGGTTCCACTGTTTAGGGGATTTATTGAGAATTCGCCACTTGACTGTGTAATCAATAAAAGCAGTGATTGTAGTGTTTGCTGGACTGATATCAGAATGCGTTTCACTTTAAGACGAAGGGGAAACACTAAAAACAATCACTTTTCCATTTTCCTCATATTCACACATGTTGACATCACATTACTCACTCTTCAAGGCCGGTTCACTAAAGCTCGTTTTAGTTCAAGTTACAAGGAAACAGCATTTTGATGGCGTCCTTCTTCTATAATTTAATGTATTTCAAGGTGAATAAAGACTGACTGTGATGGGAAATAACACAAGGACGGAGTTCAATCTTGACCTTGAAGACTGTATTTTCAGAGAGAATAAATTCAAGCAGCACAGACGAGCACGTCTCAGGGAAAGAGAGTAAATGTTAAAAATGTACTATGCATCTTAAAAATTGAGTTGCTTCAGGTTTATGGGTTGAATTCCTCATTATTTAGCTGGATAGTTCGGCTGTTTTGAATTTTATAAAGCGATATAATTAATTTTAACACTAACATCTTTATTCAGTGTCACTTAGTAGCTTTTTCTGAAGCTTTCGAGCATCTCGTCTTCCTGTGAGGCAGTTTAAAGCTGCAGAGAAGCCTCGAATTAAGATAAAATTATATACCATATAATAAAACTTTATTAATTCTAAAGGAAAATCTTGTGCCAGATATTGTTCGGAAAAAGCAAATTGACAGTCCCTAATAAGTATAAAGGTAAAAAGATATAGAGTCCTGAACAAAAGTTTCCAAACTCATGTGAAGACCAGATATATCATGGAAGTCTTGAGTTTTCGATGGAATCATTGAAATCCATGGATCTTTGTCGAAGAAAACAATCATGCATTTTGTTTCTTTTATGTTCTAAAACCTTAATTCTAGCCTGATTTAACCATTTCTTTCCCACTTTTGATGTGTATTTTGGCTCATTGTCTTGTTGAAACACACATCATGGTGTTCAGGACCCAACTTTCTGGATGATGAATTTAGGTTTTCCTGAAGAATGTGGAGCTCATCTTCCTTCTTAGTTATTCTGTTTACTTTACGTAAAGCACCGGTTCCACTGGCACCAGAACAGCCCCTGAGCATAATACTGCCACCACCATGCTTGATGGTGGGTTTGGTGTTCTTGGGGTTAAAGGCCTCACCTTCTCTCCTCCAAACATATTTGTTGTTATTGCAGCCAAACAGCTAAATTTTTGTTTCATCAGAACTTTCTTCCAGAATTCCTTTTGTTTGTCTAACTGGGCAGCAGCAACTTCAGTCGAGTCTCTTCGTCCATTGATGTAAAACCCACTTGACTGTGGACACTGATGTTCCAGCAGCTTCTAATTCATTGAAGACCTGCTTTTTGGTGATTCTTGGTTGACTCTTTACCATCCTGACCAACTGTCTCTTGGGTTTTCTTCCTGACCGTGGCGGTGACACAACTGTACCATGCTCTTTATATTTTTAAAACAGCTGTTTGCACAGATACATTTTGGCAAAGCTGACATGGTCAAATCAGTGATTTCCTTCTTCAGATCTGTACTCCTCATGCGCTGTTTGTGGCTGAGTCCAATGAGTGCATCAAGTGGGCCTGTTTAAATTGGTTCAGAGGAGTCAGCACCTGTAGTCAATGAGATGTTATGAGGCCACTAAGGGAATTTAATTAACACAGTTTTCTACATCACCATCGCTGATAACTGAAGTTGGTGTACGTATATTTTTGACCCGGCAGATTTGGTCACACTTCCAGAAGATTGCGAATAAATACATGAAAGAACCAAAATGTATGATTGTTTATGTGAAAACAGCATTTTCTTTCAATGATTTCATATCTGAAAATTCAGAATTCCAACAGTCACTGGAAACTCAAAGCTGTGATAATATACAGGTGTGAAGTTTCTACAACACAACATTGAAATAAGATGCGTAAGCTAAAATAACGCTAGAACAGTACAGTATGAAGTAATGTTGCCAAATATACCGAAGTAATTCTAAGTACTATAGCATTATAATGAAATATTTCACCTGAAAACACCTGACAATAATATAAACAATAATATAAATTCAATTGTGTCACCAAACTGCTAAGATTTCGACATTTTTCTGTTTATTTGACCACATTTGCATGTTGTTACGTTCTTCTGGATCGTGCTAATTAATCGTTTCACAGCAATATTGATGAAATAATAAGTCTCTGAGCTCCACGCGCACATCTAAGCAGACATTTCTTTATGTTTTGTGACTGATGTGACTTAAACTCTTCTTCCTGACAGCGGTCCAGCCTCCTCCTCACCCCTTTTTACTCCCATGCTGCCTCCCTAAACCAATGCCGATGCCCCGGGCTCTCCACGGCCCCTTCCCCTTCATCTCAACCCCTGCTGCTGCTTCTGCTGCTGCTGCTGCTGCTGGGGTCGGCCTGAGGGAACCGGGCCTGAACGCTAACGTCTGGCCTCACAAGAGCCCCTCTGGGTGGGATCTGAACCTCCACATCAGTCAGGGCTTGTTCAGTGGAGTGAAGCAGACTGAAACTCAAGGAGAGGCAGCCAAGAAGAGGAATGAACTACAACAGATGGACTGATTCCTCTCTTGTTGTGCTTTTCTTTTGAGCTTATTGTACAGTAGTTTATTATTCACTGCCTGTAAGATACATAGACTTTGTATTTATTGAGTCGGATCATGTTGTTTTGTTTTTTTCTTCTTTGAATAGAAATATTGATGAAGCTGCTCTTGTTCTGTCGTCTCTTCACGCCACAGTGGGGGAATTGAACTTGTAAACAATTAACAACATGGCACTTGTGTTTGAGTAAATAAAGCAGTGCACTCAGCCTCCATTATTCAGCTGTTTGTCTTGCATTTCGCCCTCCCGCTTCATGGTCTTCATGAAAATAATACGAGCTGCGAGCATAAATGATGCATCCAGACAGACATGGTGAAATTTTCATGAAAAAAGGGGGCCTTCATGTCATCTCTGCAGCATCAGGACCAGACGCCGGTGGCTGCAGTTTCCACTCCGATGCGGCAGGGGGCAGTGGCGCCTTGAACTTCCCGCAAACTTTCCCGCAACAGACTTTTCCCGGGAGAGAAGAGTCACAGCAGAGAGGAGTGAATGAACAGAGGTGCCACTCTGGTTGCATTTTTGGGGACCACCGCTGTTCAATTCAAATATTTTCTGACATCTCAATGATTCATGTTTATGTTTCTATTTTTGTATCCCATTAAAAAAAATACAGCACAGTGTATGTTTTTTTTTAAACTGTTGATGCAATTTCATTTCTTAATACCACAATACATTTCTTGACATCTCGCAGAATTTATGCATAGTTTTTAAATATTTAAATATTGAGCTTGTAATTTATATATATACCGAGTTAATCAAGATCCACTAGGCTTGTCAAAATCAGCATATAAAAAAAAGATCATCTGCTAAAAAGTAATTCGTGTTAAAGCTATCTTCCCCTGTTTAAATATTATAACAACTGCTTTTATTTGCATCAAACAGTTGTAATGTGCAAATGTGCATAACCAACCAATTTTCTTTCTTTCTTTCTTTTTTGGCGTTTTATAGCGTAATCAGACCTGACATTTTAGGATAACTACTGCAAGTACTATAGTATTGTTTCTGATGTAGAGTCTGTATGTGTTTACTATGTCTAATATTCCTATTTAGACTGTAATTAACATGGTTTACCAATGGGTTTCATATATAAAGTAAAGAAATTATGATTGTCTCAGTTTAAAATATAACCCTTTTTGGTGAAAAAAAAAATCATTTTGATGTTAGAATAATATTTCTGTCACTTTTTGGCAAGTGGAAAGTTGCACTATGTGAGTTAAAGTGCTCCTTTAAAGCAATTTCAAGCAGTAAAAAATAATAAATTGATTGGGATATAATGGACGGCACAGGACAGGTAAAACAGCAAAAGTGCGCCTTTGTGAGACTTTGCAACCAATAATTGCAACCATATGTTTTTTGCAGTGCATTGCAAAAGTAAAGAGGCCTGACATTTAGGATAACTGTAGGCAACACGGTAGTATTGTTTCAGATGTTTGGTAAGTCTAATTAATATGATTTACAGATGGATTTTCTATAAAAAGTAAAGTCAAATGATCTATTTTTTGATTGTTGGGTGGGTTAGTCTTTAAAACACAACCGCCCATGAGTGAAATAAAGCTTTATATGAGTTGAACTGGTCCTTTAAAGCAATGTCAAGCAGTAAATTAAACACGGTTGGTTATAATGGAGTGTCACAGAGCAGGTTGAACTAATCCAGAGACATATTTCTGCTACCTGTCCAGTACTGCGCATGCGTACATCCGAATGCCTCCGTTTCCAGACTGGTTCCGATTCGAGTGACTCATCTTCTCTCATAGACAATCTTCGGCTCAGATGTCATTTTTGGCGCCGAATATTCTAAGTTATTTTGCCTCTGAGCTGTAGCAGCGCGGGAGTTGCTGTTTCTGTGTTTGTGAATCTGGGAACAGAGCTGTAGTTTAACCGTTCATCTCGATTTAGTAGCAGTTTGAGGGACGAGTTTGAAGACAACATGCAGCGGAGCATCGCGTAAGTACCAACCGGCAGCCGGAGAAAGTTTCTGTTTAACCTGCGAGGAAGTAACGTTGGCCTGCCTGTGTTTGTTTCTGTCTAGCGGTGACTTGTTACACGGTAACTGGGTTTTGAGTTGTGTTTAAGGGGATAAAAGTGCCTGGAAGCGGACTTATTTGTGTAAAATGTGGCTGAACATTAGCGTTAGCTTGTTAGCTAGCATTAGCTTAAATGAGTCTGTTTTGAATCGCTTTAGTTCGCTTTAGTGAATGCGGACGCTAAAATGTGTTTAAATAGACGTCCAGGGAGATAAAACTAGCCTAAAACTTTAAGACAATTTGTTTTGGTACGAGACAGAAACGTTTTGTAGCTGCTGTCTGATCGTATCAGTCCTATGAGGCTACAATAGAGCAACACAGGCTACATGAGGCTTGCTAAGCTAGCAAGAGTTGTGATTAGGCTCGTTTACATCCCACAACCAGCATCTTGATATGAAGCCACTTACAAATTAGCTGTGTTGTTATAAATGTATGATGCTTTAGTTACTGTATTGCCCTTTTATACACTGGTGGCACTCACGTCAGGCCACCCAGTGCTTTTAACTGCTTCTCCTCCTCCTCCAGATCCTTCTTTCAGCCCAAGAGCAAAGACAAGGACATCCAGAAGAAAAGCACAGATGAACCCGTGAAAAAGTAAGATGTTCCTTTCTCATCACACAACATTTTGAGGAAATTGCTCCATGCAGCTGTTTACTGCATCCATCTGATGAACAGATGTGCAGAACAGAGCTGCAATGATGATTCGCCAACTACTTTGATAATCCAGTAATCAATTTTATTTATTTTTTTATTTTTTTTAAGGCAAAAAAGCAATAATATCTTATTGCAGCTTCTTAAATGTGAATAGTTTGTTTTTTTTAGTCCCATATGACAGCAAACTGAATCTCAGCTTTGGGTTGTGGATGAAACAGCATTTGAAGATGTCATCGTGGGGTTTGGGAAGCACTGAATGACATTTTTCACCGTTCTCGAGACCAAACAACTAATTGATTAAAGTAGAAAACAACTGACAGATTATTCAATAACAAGAATAGCTGCCAGTTGCGGTCCCAGTGCACAACTCCATCCTTTAATTACAAAAGTTTTTTGGCAGATGAAGAGAAAATTGAATTGAATTTGTTGCTGCTGGCACTTTGAAGTTTAAAAAAAAACCTCTGATACAGATCTCCCGTCTCACTGAACTCATTAATTATGTTATTCGTTTATCTATACTTACACATATTAGGCTGTTTGAGGAACTGTTTTGAAGGAATACACCACTTAATAAAGCAGTCGTATTGACAAAAATGGATCTTTTTTTTTTGTCTAAAATACTTAAAATACCGGCGTTTGTTCTCCTGGTTGGGCACCAGTAAACTATATCAGTGCATCAGCTAATTTTCAAACAAGTTTTTAATGCAGAAAGCCCACCGACGGGCTGTTATCTTTGAATCTCTGTTGCTTAGTGAAACTTTTTGTGTCCAGCAGTTATTATCAAAAGACAGTGTGGAGAGAGATGAGAACTTCTGTTTCTCATCTCCGAGCTGCTTTGATGATAAAGTGTTCATTATCTTTTGACTGCATAATCTTTAAAGTGTGTCTTAAAACTCGCTTTAATTGACTCAGCTTTATGTAATGATCTTCTTCATTATGGCTTTGACCTCTTTTTTTTTTTAATGACACTTGCTTTGATTTTATAGGTTTTCTTTTTTTTTTTATAGCTTTTGATATTGACTTTATCCTTTTTTAAATACCTAATATAGCACCTCGTGGCTGTGCTTTTCAGCAGCGCCGTATAAATAAAAGGCTTCATTCCTTTGCATTGCATGACTTCTTAACCGTGTGCCTGTGCTCATCTCCAGGCCTGTTAAGAGCCCTCTTAAGGTGCAGAACGGCGCTCGCGAAGTAGATTCACCCGTCAAGAAGGTCGCCAAACGCCGGCGTCAGATCGTGGACAGCGACGATGACGAAGTGCCAGTTGTTAAGGATGTCGCTGCCAAAGGACAAGGAGATAAAGAAGCCTCTGGAAAAACAGAAAAGGTAAAAGGGGCACTTTTACTTTTGAATTCAAACATCAGAGTTTATTAAAATTCAACACATCAGCTGCAGTCTCTCAGTGACATTTCTGCCAAAACAGATTATATAATGAATCCCTAATGTTATAATTGTTAACGATGAATTACCAGTGGGCCTCGCTTTTGCCCCTCGCCACTAAAACTTACTAAAACAGTATGAAACCCATCAAAAGTGCCTAAATTCACACTGTAACTTCAACGAGCTGCGTCTCATTCAGAGCTCCTGTAGGTGCATCAGTGCCTATTGTTTACTTAGTGACGGGAAAAACACGGTTACACAAAGACATGTTAATTGTATGGTGAATCACTACGTTGAATACATTTGTCAATAAGCCACGTAATGAAAAGAGCTGATTATCAGCTCTGGCTGTCGTTCAACCACCTGTTGTTTGATAAACACTTCTCTTAACCGCCCCTCTCATTTTGTTTGTAATATGTCAGCAATTATTCATTATTTGTTCATTGAGTGAAGAGATTATAATGGATACACAGTGTGACCAACCCTACATCCCTTTCATATGGTTGTCATCATGCTTTTTTTTTCTGACTAGGTGCTAATATAGCCATCCTCTCTTGCTGAATAAATGTAGAACAGCAAGTACTAATTATTTATCTTTTAATACTTTTGAGTAATTATTGGTCTGGAAGATGTTTAACAGAATGTCAAAAATACCTTTGTGGTCTTTGTGGCTCCAAAATGTTCACGTCTGAGCGTAACTTTTATGCAGAGAGGAGACTTGACAGAACGAATCAAAGGGAACCAAGCTCAGAATTTGCCCAATAAATAACTGGATGAATAATTAATCAGTTATCAGACTTCTTGGAAATTAATTTTGATGCCGTTTTATCAACCAGCAGCACATTATAGTCAGGATTTTGGGATCTACTTCCCTTACTTTTAAAGTACATGAGGTTATTTTTCTGGACCTTTGGGTGCTGATCAGTCTGCTTACAGTCAAGACAAAGGGTCTGTGTTACCTAATTAGACAGATATCTGTGCATTTTCTTGTTATTTCTCATGATTTGGTAAACAAACCCCTACACATAAACAGCAAAAATGGCTTTAAAGGTCAGAATGCGAGCAGCTTTTGACAGATGAGCTCCAAAAAAAAAAACCTTCATCAGCATCAGCTTTCATGAATACATTATAAACCAGATGTCATTAAACAACGGTAGCTATGCAAAAAAAAAAGACTGTGTGTGTGTTTATTAGAAGGACAGTAGCTGGATGTTCAGTATTTCTGTTTTGACATTTTTGCTCACTCTTGAACTGGTTTTTGAGACTCTTTTGTATTCTAAGTTTTTATGTTGTTGAAGCCCTTCTGTGTAGGTGGGTCTTGTACGGTTGGCTTATGATGAATGATAGTTAATTGGCTGCTACATTTAGGTCTAAAAGTCTGAGAACACCAGTGAAGATACTTACATTTTGCATGTTTTGTTTTGTTTCATTACAAGTTAGTATATCAGCTTAACAATCTCTGTTAAAAGTGAAGTCTGTGAAAAATGTCCAAATATCTCAGTGTTTGCATCCTGTAGCTTTAATGAAAGCAGCACTTGAGCTGCATTGACTCCGCAAGTTTGTTCACACCTGATAAGCCACGTTTCCCCAGCATGATGCAACAAAGAGCTTCTCTTCATGTCAGGAATGTTTGGCTTTTTCAAGCCCTCGAATGAATCCATAAATGTTCAGTGAGGTTGAAGTCGGGCGATTGTGGTCCTACTTGGTCTTCAAGTCAGAGCTTTGAGGTGTGTTTGGGTTCATTACCCTGCTGCAGGGTGAATCCTTGGAAACCACAAGGTTGGAGCATGTTTCTGAAGAACAGAGTGCTGCTTCTCCTCCATCAGGATGGAACAGATTCACTGCAGGTGTCCAGAGCAGCAAAAAAACCCTGAGAGTTGAATATTCCCACCATCATGTTTCTCTGTACATTCTCAGTGTGCTTCTCTCCCCACATACAGCCTTCTCTTAAGGCTGCTAATCTCTATCTGTGATTCATCAGTGACTCTGACTTTTTTTTTTTTTT
>NW_007579170.1:0-15624 GCF_000690725.1 Stegastes partitus
GCCGTCGCCGTGCTCCAGTCCGGCCGCCAGAGAAGCTCCGCCGTCGCCGTGCTCCAGTCCGGCCGCATGAGGGGCTCCGCCGTCGCCGTGCTCCACTCCGGCCCGAGTCCGGCCGCCAGAGAAGCTACGCCGTCGCCGTGGTCCAGTCCAGCCCGAGTCCGGCCGCCAGAGAAGCTACGACGTCACCGTGCTCCTGTCCGGCCGCATGAGGGGCTCAGCCGTCGCCGTGCTCCAGTCCTGCTGCCAGATTGGCTCAGTCCGCCCGCCAGAGGGGCTCCACCGTACCCGTGGTCCAGTCCAGCCCGAGTCCGGCCGCCAGAGAAGCTACGCCGTCGCCGCGCTCCAGTCCGGCCCCGGAGGGGCTCCAGCCGTCGCCGTGTTCCAGTCCGGCCCCCAGAGTGGCTCCGCCCTCACCGTGCTCCAGTCCAGCCGCATGAGGGGCTCCACCGCCGTCGTGCTCTAGTCCGGCCCGAGTCCGGCCCCCAGAGGGGCTCCGTCGCCGGCTCCCAGAGGTATCACGCCTAATGCGCCCCCAGCCCTTGCCTGTCTCCCTCTTTTTCTCCCTCTCTTCTCCGTCCTGTCTGCCCCTATTTGTTTCGTTCTGTTTGCCACTCTGTTTGGTCTACACCCTCGTACTTAGTTTTCAGTTTTGTTTCTGCCTTATTAAAATCCTTTTGCACTGTACCTGCCTGTCAGCCTGATCTGTGTCATCTCCTGGGTTCCCCGATTGTCCCCCCGTGACAGTTTGTTTTTTTATATGTGGCTATGTCCTGGTTTTCCTTCCCAGGAAGAAAACCACATCTTATCTTAATCATCATTTATTTATGGATTATATTTCGTGTTCATAATCACAATCTGCAAAGCTAAAATAGTAAAAAAGTACAATGCTTGCATGTGAAGGTAACGATTAGAAGAGTAGAAAATCAAAAAACTCTAGAAGTATCCCAAAACTGTACATAGTTGATTTCCACCATTCTTGAGTTCTGGCAGTTGCGAAAACAATTGTACAGTTTTACCACAGAGTTCATTTAGGAGAGAAATGTGTTGTTAATTTCTAGACATTTTAACTGTTTATTTATTCTGCTTGGCACATTTTGTCAGACAGTAAAATGCCTCAAAGGTAGGATCAGTATTCTGAGTTATTTATATTTAATGCTAAATAATGCTGAGGTGAACTTAACCTGGTGCAGCATTTAATTTTTGTATTTTTTATTTTTTAACAATGTACATATAATGTCACACACTTCGAGGGTTGTTTCCGCATAATGATCACCTCATTTTTGTCATAGCTGAGAATAATTGCTGGTACATAAAATTCTGAAGACAAAACCATAATTGTAATGGAGTACATTAACACTGTGGTATGACTAAACATGGCTGGATTATGCATGAGCACTTTTCAGCACCATATGATCGTGAGGAATGTAAAATCTATCTCGGTGCTGTATAATGGCCGGAGGAAATGAGACTTTGGCACTTAGGGCCATTTTATGACTCGTATAAAGGTCCTTATACAATCAAAGGGACACACTGAGCATTTCAAACGGTTTCGTTCAGTCATAATGATTTACAGCGTGAACACAACGGCAGCAGCAAGGTCTCCAAGATTTCCATGAATTTCAATTTAATTACATGCAATGAGTTCCAGGCCAGCAGACTTTCATGCATTACAGCTTATAGCACACAGTAAGTTATGGGCTTGTGATGTTTATGGCTCGTCTCTTCCACATTAATTGTTAAGTTTAATAGAGTTTTTGCTGTATATGTAATGAGTGCATTATAAACACTGAATTAGATCCCATTGGCTGCAAATAAAAAGCATCTTGGAATTGATCGGCAACTGGATCGAATTAAAGTCCATCAAGTGTAGATATATTCTATGAATAATCATTTAGGTTAGTAAAGAAGAAACAATAATGTCTGCCTCATTTCTTATTAATGGAAGCCCTTCATATTGACCGGCAGTCCAAAGAGCATCACAGTGTCTGACTGACTCACTGTGAGCGTATTATTAAAGCATTTTAGTATTTAAAATCAGAGTGCCTCAGATGCTCTTTGGACCGCTGACCAACCCGAAGGACTTCCATTAAGAAAAGTGGGACAGTCATTATTTCTTCTTCTTTACTAATAGAAGCTTGATGAGCTCCTAGTTTAGTATTTTTATCATGTTGTTGTTGACCCAGTGCAGCACTCTGTTTCTTTCATTATAATTTAGCTTAGTTTAATTTTAAATCATATGCCATGCTGCACATCTAGCTCATTTCACAAATTATCAGCATTTTCCGTATGCATTTTTTATCATCCTAAATGTGCGCAGTTTTGGTTTAGTCCATATATCATCAGCGCGCTGCCCTTTACTTTGAGTAAACACAGAGTCTCTGAGCAAACAAATGCTCTGCTTTTCATTATTGAAATAAATACACCTCATACATCCAATGATGTGTTCATCCCAAATGGAACTTTCTTTAATATGAAATAACCCATTCCCTAATCGATCAACACGTATCTTCCACCGAGCTTCACCTGGTTTCCTTAACTCTACCCTTACCTACCTCTAACATATGGTGCATATTCAGGGTTGCCCAGGAAATATATTAAAGCATAAACAATGAGCACAATAGAATAGGTACGGTTGATCAGTAAATTGACCAAAGTGTGTTCCAAGCATCTTTTTTTTTTCAAACTGTGGAAGTTGCCGTTATGCTGTATGTGCCTCCAGCGTCAGGATGCCAGGACACCTGTTTCTGCATCTCTGAGAACTTGCCACAGTTGGATCTGGTCTGCCTCGGTGTCGTCTGTGTCTTCTTGTAATCCCAGGCTGACTCCATGATGCTGAGATCAGGGCTCAGTGGGGGCTGTGCCATCTGCTGCAATACTCCGTGTTCATTCTGATGCTGAACACAGTTCTTTATGAGTGTGACTGTATGTTTGGACTCATTGTCCTCCTGCAGAATGAATTTGGCACAGATCACATGGCTCCCTGATGGCACTGCATGATGGGCAGGATTCTAAAGTAATGCGCCTAAATGTTTGTACAGCACTGTAAATAAAGTAGCTGCAGAACAGACGCCATACTGTTCAGTGTGTTCTAAAACTTCTAAACTTTCCATTTCACTTTTATGAGCCTATATATAATCAGTAGACCAACCTGAGCATTTAGAGAATTTTATGTGATATATACACAGTGCGGGCTGCAAGGTGGCGCAGTTGGTAGCACTGTTGCCTCGCAGCAAGAAGGTTGCCGGTTTGCATCCCGGTGGGGGCACCGGAATCTTTCTGCGTGGAGTTTGTATGTTCTCCTAATGCAGCATGGGTTCTCTCCGGGTTCTCCGGCTTCCTCCCACAGTCCAGAAACATGTTGAGGTTAATTGGTGATTCTAAATTGTCCGTAGGTGTGAATGTGAGTGTGCTTGGTTGTCTGTCTCTAAGTGTAGCCCTGTGATAGACTGGTTACCTGTCCAGGGTGTCCCCTGCCTTCACCCTAAGTCAGCTGGGATAGACTCCAGCCCCCCCGCGACCCTCGTGAGGATTAAGCGGTGTGTAGATAATGGATGGATATACACAGTGCTTAACAAGTGTATTAGACCACCTGTCTAATTTGTTTGGCACGTTTTACCATTTTAAACAGGAATGAAGAATTTCAAACTGAACCTTTTTATACCCAAAGCGGAGCCACTGGGCTTCTCTGAGAAGTCAGAAATGAATGAAGCATCAACATCCAGCCACTTTTTTCTTTGCTGTTCAGGAATCCAAGTAAATAACTTTAACTTGACATCTTAATCAAGGAATATTAATGTGATTTACAATTTTTCCCCCAGTTTTTATTAATATAACAGTAAATTTTAAAAATTCATGGATAACAATAATGATTACATTTTAGCATTAAAAATCTAAGTTTGATTAAAGAGTTTCTACCTACTGGTGTTTTAACCATTACAGAAACATAAAAAAAATATTTAGATAATTACCAATGCTGTTAATTTAGGGCAGCTGTTGCATCAACCTTACATTTGGTGGTGGTGGTCTAATACATTTGTTAAGCACTGTTTACACAGTACATATCGACTAAACTTCAGGTTTGCTCCTTTAATGCCTTCTATACCTCATAACAACGCCTAACAACTGTGCTGCTAGTTGAAAGGACGCAAAAATTATGTTGGGTATTAAAAATCCTGAAGCCCAAAAGTTACGAAATACGATTTCTGAATCAGCGATCACTAATTTGAAAAATGCGAAGCCAGAAAGCAGCTGTCGTGAAGTCATGTTGGGAGATACTGAACTTCCTCCTAATGAGGAAAAAACCCCAGAAAAGAACCAAACAGTTTCTTCACAGCACTCAGGGACAGTTCTTAAGAATAACAACTGCAGCTTGGTTTCAATCTCACTTAACCATACAATACCAAACACACACATCCTGTTTACCATCCAATATTTATATCAAACTCTACATCCTGATGGTGTGTTTAATCACACAGAGTGTTTCTTCAAAGCGCTTATGAGAAAGCAGAGTAGCAACAGTTTTCCTGTATATGAAGCAGAAACAAAAAACAATAACCTCAGAATGGCATTCACACATTTTTTATTACTACAAACTATTAGCTGTAAAGGTGGAAAAAACAAATAACAACCACATCAAGAGGGGCACTCGGTTGTACATCCCCTCACGAATTAAGGCTGATTACTGACCATGTTTCTGATTTATCTTTTAAAGGAGAAATACAAGTGGGATGGATATCTACGAGGGAAAAACAGATTCCTACTGCGGCAAAAACAGAACAAAGATGTTGAAAACTGACATGAGGTAAAAAAGCAGATTTTCAAAAGCAGTTAGATGACTGTGTAGAAACACTAAAATGTGACACATTTCCTCTCAAATGACACACTGGGATGTATTTAACTGGCTTCCACTGCTGCAGACTGACGTATTTCAATGTGTACACCTGTCCATTTACAAGCTACTAGCGATCCAAATTACACCGAGCCCACTCAAAATTCATGAAATGTATTATTTATAAATAATTAACCTCCTTGTCCTTTTCACACGTTTCAGCAAAAAAAAAAAAAAAAAAAAAGCTCCAGTTGTATTTTACTGCACTGTGGGAGTCCACAGAATAACTGAATAATTTAGGATTTCATCATCCATCTCTTTCACACAAGTCAGTGTCACTGACCTGAGCCAGAGTTTCCTCAGACTAGGAAAAATAGCCAACGAATATACATTCTTTGGCTATTTTAAAAATATATATATATAGATAATCTGTGAGAAATTTCTTCATTACAGGTTTTACATAATTATTCAGTAATTAAGACTTTCGACCTCAGCAGGGTGTAAAAGTAAATCAGATAGAGGTGAATGACATGCATTTTTAATCAAATTAAACTGCAGTTAATACAAAGTAATTACTGTAATCTTCAAATTAAGTGACATTAATGCTGATACATGTTCGTGTCCACTAGGTGCCAGTATTCCCTGAAGAACAAACAGACTGTTGTCTTCTGTGACAGCATGTGTACAAGGTGGAAGGACAGAAATGCAAACTGAACAAATGTTGTGGTTTGTCTTCAACTTAACAACCTGCTCTTACGTCAAGATGAAGACGATCATGAAGACGCTGACCGGGAAAAATGTCTCCATTATGTTTCAAGGCACATGGAGCAAATCAAAGCCTTTTAGGTACAAGCTTAACTCCTGACGAATCTGAACCCAACACCTGCAGTGTTTCAGATCAGACATTTCTGGGTGAAAATGAGAGCAGGGTAAGCGCTTGTGGTTTCCATTCGGTTCAGTGTTCACACATCAAGTTCAGCAAGTGCAGCTCATAATAATTTCGAGTTTGGACAAAACATAGCAGAGGCTTAGTAAAATCGCAGAGCCAAACACGTTGACATCTTACTGACAGTTACTTAACATGGCTATACTCTATGTACATGTATATGATTGCTTAAAATTTACACTGTATACACAACAATAACATAAACTTCTAGATCCAGGAATAACTATGATAATACAGTCTAATCTGGTGGTAACATTAAGTCTTAAAAACTCCCATTAAAGGCACTTGACACCTACTTTTATTCAAAAATGTATGTCACAATGTGCATCAAAAATGTACAATACGTCATTGATTGGAATGATAAGGCACCCCTGTTTAGGCTGTATCACATGTCAGGTGTCCATTATAAACAGTAAAGAACCTGGTGTTTGTGTTACACCTCTTGTATTAAAAACCCTTCACTCATGTTTTCATCACAGTGCATGATGAAATTCTCATTGACTATTTCATTATAACAACTCTTATTCCACACCTTGCTGCAGGTCTCCTGTAGAGTCCTTTAGGATCCGACGGATTAAAAAACAAAACACAAAAAAAGTCAACCGCCAAACACCAAAACAATAAATGATTAAAAATGCAGTTTCCTTTTTGTTCAGCTGTACAATGAAACCTTTAGCTGGACGTGGGTGATCAGGGCTACGCTGTATGCTACATGCTCTGTACTATAAACACTATGTCCATTCTCGACTTTAACAAGGTGCTTTGAGATAATTGCATAGACTGTATATAAAAGATGGATGTAGCCTCCAAGTATGAAAAGTGAAATCGATGCTTAAGTGCCTTTAACCTGCATTATTTCTGACAGCCAGCAGGGGACGACTCCTCCAGTAAAAAGAAAACAAACAAACAAAAAAAAAAACAGTTTGTATGGAAGTCTATGAGAAAATGACCCAACTTGATCTGTTACCTCAAAAAATATTTTTCTAATGAGTTTATGGTCTTAATTCCAGGATGATGTTCACTTTGGAAATGATGTTCCCAGTTCTAATAGAATAAATGATAAAGCCAGGTCTGTTTTAGACCTTGTGATCGGCGGGTCGCGACCTTATCAGCGTCTGTAGTGTCCTTAAGTTCTGTCTGCTAGTTCACTATGTCTGTTTTTTTTTTTAAGGACCACAAATTTCAAACTGGAGGCTTCAGGATGTTAGTCCACAAACCAGCAGGTGACACGACAGCGTCTCCGTCCAACTCCTACATACAGTCTACGGCTAAATGCTAATGTCGACATGTTAAAATGCTCACAGTGACACTACCGACACTATGAAGCTCAGCATAGTGGATGTTTACCATATTTACCATCATACAGTAGTTTAGCATGTTAGCATGCTAACACTGGCTAGTTAGCACAACTCACAAAGCACAGCTGATGGGAATGTCATTGGTTCTCTGGGTATTTAGTCTTAAGCCAAACATTAAATTTGAGATAAAGAGAAATTTAGGAGGCCACCACATTTCAACTACATGAATATGTGTCCAACAGTTGTTCACTTAAAACCCCAAAGCTTGATTTATGATTAGCATAAGAGGAAAAGTCAGGGATCAGCAAAGTAAAATCATCTAGAGACCACAAATCTTTAAATAATGTTAGTCTGGGCCAAAGCATCAGCTGACCAACAAGTCCAATGTTGACATCCTTGGAGCCGTGATAATTGATTGGCTGAAAGATGCATATTTCTGTGGGCTTGATTTTTATTATTTTTGGCTTTATATTTCAAACTGCAAAGTTTAGCAAGTTTTGATAGAATTCTGCTTCTGGCATGGTGGCTTCAAAACAACATTGATGTAGTGAGCACTAAAATTTACTTAAATTTAGAAGATGCATAGTTCACTGAATACATAAATAAGGCCAAAATAAATAATCACTGAATAATGAGATGCTATCTTTACTATGAGATACAAAACTTCCAAGTAGGAAAGACAATGTGTTAGGAAACGTATGACTTCAGTATTTCTTAAAAAAAAAAAAAAAAAAAGCTGGCTACAGCCCTGTGGGCATTCTATAAATGTCACATTGTAGTAAAATATGTTCTTTGCGGCTGATTTTGGCCTTGATTTTAAGTGTCCCTTTAGCCTCGTCGAACTGTATTTTACAGCTGCAATCAGACAGGCAGGATGCAAGTAGGTCTGTGGTGCGGGTACTTTATGTCCAAATCGATCAGTGTGATGAAAAAAAAAGCTGATTCTCTCTCACATCTAATATAATGTAAAACGCCTTCACTGCCACATTGTGGAAATGATATTTACAGTGCATTCTGAAGTGGTTTCGTTATGAAACTTAAAATGCTTTTATGTTTGTTGGTTATCAATTTGGACTTTAACAGCTTCCAATACAGGCTCTTCCTACATAAAAGACAATGATCAATTCTGCACAAACTACCCTGCACCATGTCCACACATCAGCTGTTCGGTTTTGGCACTTAGTCTGATCACTACTGTCATCAGAGAATATTTTGTATCAATGAACATTAACATACAAAGGTGTCCACAATGCTTGCCACTGTCATAAAAAAAAAGAAAATATGGAGTTTACACATACTATATAATAGTACTGAGGCTTTTTATGTATAGCATGCTTGACAGACAGCTTCTTCTCTTGTCCTCGTCTGTGTTCAGTCCCAGATGTCTTTGAGTTGGGCTCAGACATTATGGAACGTGGCAGTGCTGTGTTTTTCGATGGTCTGCGCCTGGACGCAGAGAGACAAAAACTCTGTCGATTTGTCAAAGACATTTGTTCAACAGCAACGTATGCACTCAGCAGGAAACAGGACTGACCAGAGTAGCTCGTGTGAAAATGTCTTTGGAAACCATGGAAAAAAAAAAAAAAAAGCATTCTTCTGGACAGTAATCAACATTAAAAGGCTGCTGAGGTTCATTTGGTGGTCATCCCACTGCACATATGGGGCTTCCTATCATCTGCCTTTAAACATTCGGATTTTGTGCTTGTCCGCCAGCAGCACGGTGACATTATATTCGTAATCTCCATCATGGACTCCCGTGTGTCGGAAAGCTCCAGCCAGATGGTTCTCCTCCCAGTAGTGGTGCCAGTTTCCATACTGGTCTGCACCGAATCCAAACACACTGACCTGGAGGAGACAACCATAACAAAAACACGGTGAAACATCACCCACACAGGCTCTGTACATCTGAGGGTTTTGTTCAATTTTCAGTTCAGATCCCTATATTTCTGATTCATGAAAACGCATTGTAGTAAAACATCACACAGACTATCCTCGCAGAGTTCCACATGTCCTCTCAACTGAGGAGTCTGATCCACTCTTGTTTGTCGAGGTCGTGTGTGTTTCTTATTAGCTTTAACTTACCTCATCACATATGTGGAGGGCGAGCAGCAAGCTGAGGAAACCGGTCGAAGGATATCGTCCATGACCCTCAAGCCAAGACTCGTAGACGTATTTGAAGAATGTCGGACTGTAAATCAACACCTGCAACAGAGTCAGAGGAATTTATAAATCTTTGCCATTTATTGAAACCGCAAAAAAATGATTCAACTCTGTATTCTAAACTGCATTCACAGTTACACTTAGATAAATAACACATCTAGCAAGCGGTATGTACTATTGCCAAAATATATTCTAACATACCGATTTTAAAAGTTTGGTCTGAGGCTGTTTTTAATGGTTTGGACTGAGCCCCAGTTCAAATTAGGGGAAATCTTTATGGTACAGCAGCGCCAAGATCAGGAAGTGAATGATGGTATGTACTTAAACACGTCAAAATTAAACAACCATTCTGGGAACCAAGAATAATTTAGAGTTTTGTCAAGTCATTTCACGGAAAATTAACTTTCTTAAATCACACTTTGTACAGTACAAAAGAAAGCAAGATTCACTTTCTACTTCGCCTTAATCGCACAGCTCACACAGCGTGTTTTCCTCCTGAGCACCACTGAATCGACCAGCCTCAGCGGCCACAGGAAGAATACCTGCTCTCAACTAAAGAGCTTTGGCTGCTAGACAAAAGAGATGTAACACATGGGTCAGGGCCAGAGTTTTGTTTGATGTGCTCTTAACCCCTTAACATCCACCTCTCAAGCTTTGTTTTTTTTTAACCTTTTTTGCTGAAAAAGACCTTGAAAATATTTTTGTTTGTTGGATTCTTGGAGTGAATACGGCACATGGTGATTCAAATGTGATAATATAGAGAAGAGAAACGGTCGACTCAAAATACAGCAGCACATTCTCATTTAGTCTGTTTTCACGCTGGTCAGATCAGAATCAGAATCAGAATCTCTTTATTGTCATTGTACAAAGACAGCAAAATGAAATTTGAGATAGCAGGCAGGCAGTGCAAAACATCGGGACAAAAAAAACGCACAAGACATACTATAAAAGTTTTTTAAAAGACTTTAACAAAAGACAGTTCATGAGGAAGGGGGGAAACATATTTGTGAATGACTGACCAGTTCGAGTACAGCTAGTGTTAATGGTCCACTGCTCTGTTTGGTAGTGGGGCAGCAATGACAGTTATAAGTAACTACACTAAGCAATGCAAAGCCACAATCTCGATCTGTTTGTCACAGAAATGTCTGGATTCAACCAGAGGCTCATCTCATTTCTCTACTTTGAGCCTCCTCAGCTACTCCGTCCTCCTGCCTGTGACCCGGAAATCAATCATGAAGGACGTCTCGATTCCTAAAATGCATCTCGACGAGAGAGGAGGTTTGCCAGAGGAGGATGCACAGCTGTATCCTCACTGTATGCAACGTGGAAGTTTTTTTTAGCACCCATAGCTGAAACATACAAACTGTGGCAGAAACAGAACGGACAAATCATAATTTATGTCGCTCTCTACTTGTGTGGTACTCTTTGGCGTGTAATGAATGTTTTACACTTCAAAGCACTCGTCCGCACTTTCCCCTCACATTCTGTCACGTTTTAAATTGAAATTAAATATATCCTGTACGTTGCGATGAAAACTGTTCTGCTTGTCTGTCAGAGATAATTAAATCCAGTTGATCGTCTATAGCAGAACAATGGACAGATAATGCAGCTGTGACACACATCATATTTAATTGCTCTAAAGCTGCAGCACAATGATGTCTCATTTTGTCAGATGACCTCGACTCCTCTTTCCTCGTTTCTCCTCCTCGCTTTTGGGACAAAGACGCGAGGAGAGGAGGCGAGGAAAGGAATCAAGAGTGTACAAACTAAGAAAGGAGAAGAGGGGCAGACGTCAGCATGACTTGTACTGTAAGTTTTGTGTCTTGTCCACATTTAATTGTTTTCTACTTCCATTCATTGTCCAGCACACAGTTTATCTACTGTATATGTTCACCTTCCAACAACACAATGTTCAATCATGTACCAGCCATGTACAGTTGAAACCAAAGTTTACATCCACTGTATAAAAAAATACATAACCTTTTTTTTTTTTTCTCACTGTCTGACATTAAATCAGACAAAACTTTTCTTGTTTTAGATCAGTTAGGTTTACCAACATTATTTCTATTTGCTAAATGCCAGAATAATGAGAGAGAGAGTTTTTTATTACTTTCTTCATAGTCAGAAGTTTCCATACATTTCCTTAGTATTTGGTAGCGTTGCCTTTAAACTCTATGACTTGGGTCAAAAGTTTTGAGTTTCCTTCCACAAGCTTCTCACAATAGTTTGATGAATTCTGGCCCATTCCTCCTGACAGAACTGAGTCAGGTTTGTTGGCCGCTTTGCTCCACACGCCTTTTCAGCTCTGCTCACAAATGTTCAAGATTGAGATCAGGGCTTTGTGATGGCCGCTCCAAAACATTGACTTTGTTGTCCTGAAGCCTCTCTGTAGCTAATCTGGCGGTATGTTTAGGGTCATTGTCCATTTGGAAGACCCATTTGCCCCCAAGCTTTAGCTTCCTGGCTGATGTCTTGAGATGTTGCTTCACCACATAATGTTCTTTCCTCATGATGCCTTCTCTGTTTTGTGATGTGCACCAGTCCCTCCTGCAGCAGAAAACCCCCACAACATCTGAAAATTGTTTGAACAGATGAACCAGACTTGTGGAGCTCCACAATTCTCTTCCTGACATCTTGGCTGATTTCTTCAGATGTTCCATGTTGTCACCAAAGGAAGCAGTGTGTTTGAGGTGAGCCCTAAAATACATCCACAGGTGTGCCTCCAATTAACTCAAATGTTGTCAATTAACCTATCAAAAGCTTACAAAGCCATGACATCATCATCATCATTCAAATAGTCTGAAGGCATAGAAATCTTATTGTATGGAAACTTCTGACTTTGAAGAAAGTAATAAAACATTTTTTTTTTAAAAATCCTCTCTTTCATTATTCCTGCATTTAGCAAATAGAAATAATTTTGGCAATCCTATCTGATCTAAAACAGGAAAAGTTTAGTCTGATTTAATGTCAGACAGTGAGACAAAAAAAAGGTTATATGTCTTTTTGTACAGTGTATGTAAACTTCTGGTTTCAACTATGTACTTAAATACATACGTACATAAATAAAATAGTATTTGAATTACATTGCATTTAATCTAAAGTATCTATTAAAAATCTGACAATATTTTGAAAGGCTGTCTTGTATGTTGATTTAATTCCTAACTTCCGCTTCTCCATTAAGCTTCAATATATGACTATAAGATTTAATTAACACCAGTTAATCCGTATGTCCACAGGATACAGCTATTTGTTTAAATTCCCACATGTTACTGCTAAAATGTGCATGTTTTACATATCTGCTCTGCCTGCATTTCCTTTGCACATCTGAATAATGTATCATTTTGAATTACAGCCTTATTAGCCAGCAGGAAAATGTAGCGTTCAACACATCACGGCTGCCTGCAGAGAACGGTTATCTTTCTGTGTGATGTTACAGCGGCTCACACGACATTCTTTACAAGGCTCATTGCCGTGAAAATAGCACTTGTCAGCAGAAGACGCATGGCATGTCGTTGCTATGTGGCACACAACGACGATGTAGAATCATCAGCAGCACCGATGCATGTGCATCCACAGCCTCACTGGGCCCCTTCACCCTTTTAACACACCCACGGTCACGCCTTCAAAGAAACAAATCTACAAGTAAACACAGGCATATGAGCTTGTTATAGTAATATTTTATTTCTCTTTCTCAACATACTGTCGATACATGAGATTTGACAACATTTCTGCGTCACACAAAAAAAAAAAAAACGCTCCAGGGTTGCTTTATTTGTATAATTAAGGTGAATTAGTTTAAAACATCTGATACAAGTGGAATTTAAACTGGACCTAATTTAGTGGGACACTCAAACAAGGTTTAATATGTCGTCTGTCAGAGTGTTTACCCAGCGACCATTAACGGTTTAGTCTAAATACCTTCATGAGAAGGGTAAAAAAAAAAAAAGCAGCTGAAATCGGCACCTGGTAATAATGGAATGTACTAATAAAATGTGGTGGCTGCTTTGATATTGCTGCTACATCAGCATTAACTATTACTAGAAACCTGCATGTGACAAAACAAGAGCCTGTCACCCCGTCAGTGGAGTTAATGCCTTAGAATGAGATGTTCAACAATCACATGTCAGTGTAAGGATGAGGTGTTCACATACTGCTGGCCATGTAGGACAGGAAACATTACATTTCCATCCAGACAAAAGTGCTAACATGTACAATAAAAAAGACAAAAACTCACCTTATCTTTGTTTGCCTTTATCCTGGACACAACAGGTAAATACGTGCTGTAACACAAGAAAACAGCAGCAGCTTAAAAAGTTGCCTTTCATAGACTAAAACAACCCACAAAAATTGGTGAATTCTGTATCCACCAATCCACAATGTACAGCATGGCATTGATCAAATGTAACTGATGATGTCTAAAAATAAACACCCAGTGTCCATCCTCATTACACCTGCATGAGGAAATCCAATTAACTACATGAGCAGATTCTATAAGTAACATGTGCTCACTGTCAGGTGTTTTTTTTTTTTTTTTGATTTTGCAGCATTCATCACATGACAGCATCCACAGCTCACCGTGGAGCTGCTGTTAGTGAAGACACGGGATATTTAAATACAGGTGCGTGAGGCGGCTACGTTCACTTTGCATATGAAAAGTTTCTTCACAGGACTCTTCAGACCGCAGCAAGTCACATTTGGAAGCAACAGAGCATGCAAAAATAGTACGCATACCATTTTCATGGTTAAACAGCCTAAAAAAATCTATTTAAAGTCGATGTAAATTGAACACTCGTCCTGTGCAGACGCTGAAATCAGACGGATGGCATACTAACGACAGAAATTGAAAGTAATTAAAGTCCAGATGAATGTGTCTAATTAAAGGTTTATCAAGGCTATTACCAATGCAGCAATATGTCTTTTTAAAATTCAAAGAATATAGTGCCTGGTGTAATTCAATTTCTTTGCAGATCAATAAGAAAATGACCTGGTGTGCATCAGATGCCAAGTTCTTTAACACCCTGTCGTTTCTGCATAAAAACGCTTTTAAATTTCAAGGTTTTTGCTAATCAAAGTCTCGAATATGAATGTGGACCCACAATAGTCTGTTCTGCGTGCATTCACACATCTCTGTCCTTCAACAGAGCCTCATTTTATTTAACAAGACCAGAAAATGTAACAAAATAATTCACAGCACTCAGTTAACATCTAATAGCTGTCGGGCTAATGCTGACATTACTGCCAGTAAAGTGAAATTTAATGATGCAGAATGATTGCTTTGGCAGAGTTGGAAGACAACTGCACATTTATAGGCAGCATTTGTTTGGATACTTCCACCATCTCGCATTTTGGCTTGATTGAGTTATTGGCAGTGGCATTAATTGGCTGTGGCTTCATTTTTTTTTTCCCTGGATGTCCAGTAATCAAGCTAATGATTACAGGTCACTGAGAGAGAAGCAGCTGAAGGTGAAATTTACTGGAAGATTTTCAACAGAGTGATTATCCTTGTTATGGCAATGTGACAAATAGAAATAGGGAGTGAGTGGGATTGTTATGACAATCTGGTATTTAAAGAGTGTGAATGAATCTGGGAGTGCAACACATGGAGCGGGCATAATAATGTGTTTGCAACTTTTAAATATCAAGGCTGGAAAAAAGTTTTGTAGCTCTGATTTCACTGACAAATGGAGGCGCAAATGAAGCATATCTGCTACTCACATCCAAGTAGGAATATAACATCATTATTAATAGTTTTTGCCCAGTGATGATATTTTGGGAAAAACAATTAGATTAGAAGGCCTTGTGTTTTCAGTGTGGAGTTTGTGTTACTTGATAGAACAGAAATGTCATGTGAGAGTGATGCATATGTGTTTATGTAAAGACTGTCTCTATTTAAACTCAAGTATTTTGCCTTGTTAATCTACAACATGGAGCATGTCCACCCTTAAACTGCAGTGTACCGAGAACAGTTTCTAAAACACACATTCTGAGTTTCATAAGAAACAAACCCAAGCAGTCAGTCCAGAAAGGTTTTACAGTGTTTGAGCAGAGTTGTAGATGAGCTGGTGTGCTTGAGCGGCAGGGAGTGGGGAGAGGTGAAAGAAGAGAGAGGCAGGAACTTCCAGATCTGCAGTGTACAGCCGCATCCAAGCCAGGAGATTATTTTCATGGAAAAACGTTGAAATATGTAACTTTGATGCACAGGGAGGAAATTTTAGGGGTTTCACCAACGACAAAGGCGGAGGCAGTGGTTTCATAAGACATATTATGGGTATTCTGTGTCTGTATTGTAATGTTTGTGTTTTTATGAAATGTTTGATCTTGCTCACTTAGTTTTCTTTTAGTTCATGAGTTGTTTCAAGATAGCAGTAGTTTTTTTAAATCAAATCTTCACC